>NW_027171690.1:0-10000 GCF_036898095.1 Palaemon carinicauda
ACCAAATAATAAAACATAACACAAGGCAGCATACAAGTACACATGCCACATACTAAATGCATAAACACTTGGATACCTTCACAAAAGAATTATGCAGACATAATTTATATATACATGTAAAAAACCCAACACTGTATTATCTATCTGTGAAATAACTCAACAGTACTTATCCATACATGGATCAGACGACAGAGAGAGGACGAACATTGATCAGCATCAGAGGGAGTATCATTAACACAGGGAAAACGGACTGGGCATATCCCTAACCATAATGAAAAGATCGTAACTTTACCTGGGTAATGCCTCCCTATGTTCCTCCTCACGGACCCTTGGTCCACAGACGAGCAGCGTAACAGATGTGATGACGCTCTTGGATCACGGCAATAGTACCTCCAACAGTGCCGGGATGGAACAACGGCACCGTCTTCCCGCAAAATCCTCAGGCGGGGAAAATAACGTCAAGCGAAGGTCGCAAGTGACACATACACTTGCAGGACGTAAAAAGCGAGGTGGCTATCGCAGGTGACAAAACCCCTGCCTACGTGGTCCGTGATCCAAAGAAGTGTACAATATACCGCGGGTGGCTCAAAGACACCAGCGAAATAATCCTCCAAAGACACAATTCCTTATGAGGGAATAAAAGAGGCGTCTACCAATGGCTGCTGAATTAGGATACACGTCTGTGATCAAGGCACGGTCCGAACTGAACATTCCAGGCAGCAGTAGTCTCGTCCAAGGCTCTCACTAAACACCAAACACACGGAAAGAAAAATAAACAAAAGAGTTAATGGCAATTCACTAATTAACGACGAGGAGGAGCGAAGGTTATCACCGAATTCTTATGAAAAGGGCAGTTAACTTTTACTCCTGCCGAAGACCGAATTTGTTTATAAACAATTAAATAAGCTACTTTAACATAACACCTTCCTCCCCCAAGAAAAATAATTTTCATTCACTAAATGCAAAATTTTTCTTTTAATGATAAGCCACAAGGCTGGACAAAACATCAGAAAATGCAGGGCCACAAAAATAAAGAAAATTCAGGGAAAACACTAAAGCTACTACAAACCACTGATAAGATAAAATATCTTAAACCAAAACAAAACAAAGTCTTAAACGTGGTATATACAGTAATAAACCAATCACAAGGTAAAAACATCTTAAACCTAAGCAAAAGGACAAGAACATAGCAAGTTTTAAATACATCATCAAACATTTGGACAGACATTCAATCCTATACCTGTCAACAATAAATTTTAGTAGGCACACAGAGAGAAAAAAAAATATGATATAGAAATATCCACACCAACCTAGGTCCTGGAACAATTTACAAGAGTACAAACCTTATACCTGAGCTCAATATATACATACCTCGAAACATGGATGTAACCTCAACACATGCAACCAGGCAAACCGAGAGGGTCCCAAAAAAAAAACAAAGGGAGAGATCAAAATTTAGACACGTGAGAGAGCATCCGGGATGCAATTATCCACCCCTTTAATGTGTTTTATAATTAAATTGAACTCTTGTAACTGAAGGGCCCAACGCAGAATCCTCTGGTTTGATCCCTTCATACGTTCAATGAATACCAACGGATTATGGTCGGTCCAAATTTCTATAGGGAATGAAAAGTTAGTTACATAAGGTTTAAAATGTACCAATGTCCGCACCAATGCCAGAGCCTCTTTCTCAATGGTGGAGTACTTTCTTTCCGCCTCTAGTAACTTACGGCTGTAGTAAGATACGGGGCGTACTTCACCATCATCACTCCTTTGAAAGAGGACTCCCCCAATTCCTACGTCACTGGCATCCACGGCTATGATGAATGGCTTCTGAAAATTGGGAGAAACCAATATTGGATTAGACACGAGTAACATCTTAAGTTTTAAAAATGCTTCTTCGCATCGAGAAGACCAAATAAATTTCTGCCCTTTTTTCAATAAATTAGTTAGAGGCTGTGCAAGGTCAGAGAAGTTTCGGACAAACCTACGGTAATATCCCAACATACCCAGCACCTTATGAACCTCTCTGACATTACACGGTCTCTTCAAAGCAACTATGGCCTCGAGATTGGCTTGCTTAGGAGCAACTTTACCCAAGCCAATCTCGTGACCCAAATAACTAACCTTAGCTTTCCCAAAGTTACATTTACCCAGATTCACAACAAGACCGGCGGCCCTAAGTGCCTCAAAAACTTTTCTCAATCTTACCAGGTGGGTCCGCCAGTCGTTGCTGTGTACCACCAAGTCATCTATATAGATTTCTGTACCTTCCAGGCCACAAATTACCCTGTTCATCAGACGCTGGAAAGTACAGGCAGGGTTCTTCATCCCAAAGGGCATTACTTTGCATTCGTAAAGCCCTGAGGGCGTCACAAATGCTGAAATTTCACGGGCACGGCCAGATAGGGGGACCTGCCAATAACCCTTTAACAGATCCAATTTTGTAATAAACCTAGCAGGACCTATCAGGTCCAGACAATCCTCAATACGGGGAAGAGGAAAGGAATCATTTTTAGTAACCGAGTTTACCCTCCTATAGTCAACACACATACGATATTTACCCTCAGGCTTCTTCACTAAGACTATAGGGGAACTCCATGGACTTACTGATGGTTGTATGAGATTGTGCTCCAGCATGTATTTAATTTCGTCTTCAACAATGGCACGTTTCTCTGGACTGAGGCGATACGGGCTTTGCTTAACCGGAGAAGCGTCCCCAACATCAACATCATGCTGGAGCAACCTTGTCCTTCCTGGAGAGTCCTGAAACAAGTCAGAAAATTCCATAATTAGGCTTAGTATATCTTGTTTCTGAGGTGCCTCCAGATGCTCTAACCCCTCTATTATTACACCTAAATTTTGCAAGTTATTACCTAGAGCATCTGAAGGCACCTAGTCCAAAACATCTTCCAAGTTTTCCTCAACAGGTGCAACCACACTCATAACTGGCTCAAAAACAATGGCCAACGGATCCCGTCTATCAGAAGAGTAAGATTTCAACCTGTTTATATGGAAAATTTTACATTTACGACTAGTTCCAGGGGCTTCAACTTCATAATTGACCTCTGACAACTTTCTCAACGCCTTCCAGGGGCCCTTGTACCTGGGTTCAAGGAAGTTGTCTGGGTCTCTGCTTAAAACTAATACTAAGTCCCCGGACTCAAATGAGCGTACCTTACACTTCTGATCAAATTTGGTTTTCATTGTAGCTTGGGAAGCAGACAAATTATCTTTGGCATACTTCCAAGCTACGGCTAACTTGGACTTAAGTTCTCTAACAACTTCTCCCACCGTACCCTCTCCTCTCTGATTTACTTCGAGCAATTCATGGAAGATTTCCAAAGGCCCTCGAGCCTTGTGCCCAAATATTAATTCAAAGGGAGCAACGCCAGTAGAAGAATTGGGAAAATTCCTTATGGCAAAGAGAGCAAAGGGAAGCCCTTTATCCCAATCCTCTCCTTGCTCATAACAATATTTTTTTAATATACACTTAAGGGTCTGGTGAAATCTTTCCACTACACCCCGACTCTCAGGATGGTAGGGTACACTGGTAATGTGCTGAATGGCCAGTTCAGCACACTTACTCTTAAATACCCTGCTTGTAAAATTCGAGCCGCAATCTGACTGAATTTTACGAGGCAGTCCATACCTGGAGAAAAACTCCACTAATTTGTCAAACACAGCTTTTGAGGTTATTTTCTTCATCGGAAAGGCCTCAGGAAAACGTGATGCTCTATCCATTATGGTCAGGAGATGCGTAAACCCTAACTTCGTCCTAGGCAGAGGTCCTACCACATCAATTACCAATTCTGCAAAGGGTTCTCCAATTGAAGGAATTGGGTTAAGAGGAGCCTTGGGAATAGGTTGATTGGGTTTACCCATCACCTGACACACTTCACAAGTTCTTACAAATTTCTTCACCGAAGACTTCATTCCTGGCCACCAAAAACATTTACTCAACCTACAAAAAGTTTTACTTAAGCCTAAGTGGCCAGAAAAGGAGTCCTCATGTGCAAGGCTTAACACAGCTTCCCTAAACTTGGTAGGTACGACAATTTGTCTTAAACAAGGAGTCACATTTAGTTGATGAGTTGGGGACGACTGACCCTATACAACAATCCTTTCAAAACCACAAACCTGGGCCTGGTCAAATCGTCAGTATTACCTAACTCAAATGAAAATTCATCTTTTTGAGCCTGTATGAAAGAGAGACGGTCACAATCGGATTTCAATAATTTAAACACTCCAAAACTAGAACTACTGCTACTACTACTACCTTCTACTAGCCCGGGCTTCTCTACCTCTACTTCTAAATTACTTAAATCTAGATCATTATCATTATCAGCTTCTGCTGCACGCTTAGCAGAGGCTCGAGTAGTTATTGCCACAGGGCAAGCCGTGACCGAAACAATAGGAAATAATTCCTGCCCTCTGCTCTCAACATATCATTCCCAAGGATTCCGTCTATTCCTGGTATCGGCAGGCTCTCAACTACCGCTAGCTCAGTAACCTTGTGATACCCTGGGAAGGACAGCTCCACCCTTACTAAAGGAGCAGATACCACCGTATCGGGAAATCCTCCCAGGACCACGTATTCTCCAGTATAGGGAACTAAGTCAGACAAGGACCCTGCCAACACCAAAGATCTAGCGGAGCCTGTGTCCCTCAAGAATTTAACATAAAGTGTAGATGTGTCACATTTCAGTTTTCCTGGGTAGACATATTTGTTAAATGGTCATAAATTACCAGTGGACTCACACAATACAGGTTTTACTTTACCTACATCTGGTTCACTACTAACCTGGGGATCAACAGTTTTACCATTCTTACTCTTGGAAATAGAATTATTTGTAATTAGTGAGATTGGCGTAGGCTGATTAACATTATTTTGACTCTTATTTTGATTCTTTTGGAGGTAACGGCTCCTGGCTCTACATTCAGCTTGTCGGTGCCCTGGCTTATTACACCAAAAGCAATTACCTCTAATTTGATTAGTTTTACCCGAATTGCCACGGTTAGAAAAAACCAGAGTGTGCCCACCACTCAAGTCCTTTCTGAAGCCACTACCAACATGATTACTCATGCTACTATTTGGGGTACTAGATTGGTTTTTAAAGGGATTATTCGACTTAGAAGACAAATTACTATTATTATTAGGGTATGAGGACGAGAAGTTACCTGACCCAGCCCGATGGGTCAGGACAAACTCATCAGCTACCTGAGCCGCCTTTGACAAAGTTAAAATTTTAGTGTCCTCCAGATGAACCCTCAATTCTTTACTACACACCTTCTTAAACTCCTCCAGTACCATCAGTTCCCTCAAGGAAGAGAAGGAAGCAATTTGACGACTTTTCAGCCAGTTGTCAAACTGCTCCTCCTTGAGACGAGCGTACTCAACATAAGACATAGAATTGGGCTTGCCAGTGGTTTGGAATCTCTGGCGATAGGCCTCAGGGACCAAATCATAGGCCCTGAGAACCAAAGATTTTACTTTGTCATAATCTCTGGCAAGGCCCTCTTCCAATGCATTATACACCCGCAGTGCCTTGCCCGTCAATCTACACTGTATGAGTACCGTCCACATTTCTGTGGGCCAAGAAAACCGGGTGGCAACTCTCTCAAAAGCTTTAAGAAATTCTGGTACGCTCCCCTCATCAAAAACTGGAATTAACTTTAGTGCACCCGAAATATTAAATTTGTCTGATGATGAGCTATAGGGAGAACTAACATGATTAGGGGACCCTTGCACCTTGGCCAACTCAAGCTTGAGCTTGAGCAACTCAATCTCATGTTTCCGGGCCCTCTCATCCTCCTCAAACTGCAGCATCAATAACTCAATTCTCTTACAAATTACATGGAACTCCTCCTGCCCCATTACATGAGCAGAAGGTGTTACATGGTTGGGAACAGCCTCCTCAGCTAAAAAGGGGTTAGTTGAAATATTAACATTTTTAACAGCCCTGGTCGAAGTAGGAAAATTGGCCGGACCTTCGTACATAACCTTTATGGCAGGGGAATCAGCGAACAGGGACAAACCAGGATTTATGCTCACATCATCGACTATGGATCCTTCTTGGTCTGACCCAAAATCAGTGCCACTCTCAAAATCACTGGCTAGGCCGCTAGCTACCTCATTACCCTTAGCCTAATCTTGGGACACTTTTTCCTTAACCAGTTTTAACAAATTGGCACGAGTGTCAGAGGACTTATGAGGGATCTCCAACCACCGGGCACACTGTACCAAATAAGCCCTTGTCAAAACTCCTAAATATTTCCAACAGTCAGCCGAATCCAAGAATTCCGACGGGTCAAAAGTAAAGTCCTTCATTTTAATGAAAAAAATATCCTATGGGGAAGGAAAGCAACTAAACCAAAAATCAAATATCAACAATAAATACTGTCAAATCCCTCCAGAGCTGAACTGCTCCCCCAAACACCGAGTACACCTGCGTACGATCCTTTCACGGTCGCCACTTGTTACGACCCGTGTAGGCCGTAATTCTGGTTCTTTAAACTTTGATTTTTTTAAAGGAATCGTAGGCAGTACATTATTTATGTAACACGGTGAACTGAGGGAAGACAGAACAAAAACACTGGAAAAATCTAACAATATTTATTACAATACACTTAAATAAATTCAACCTTGCACCAGGAGTAACAAAATGCTCCTAAGACAAACAACAATGATTAAACAAAACTGACCTGGAGGACTAATATACAGAGTCCTCTAAATACACAAGGTTGACCTATATCTAAAAATCTTAACCCTAACAAAGAAAAACTAAACAGATCAAAAGTATGGCTCATATATTAAGCCGGGCCCACAAATATCCACAAACCACTACCCTATTACTAAACATATAGGAATAAGGAAGACAGGAGAAATGAAAAGGCAGAAAACCTTAAAATTACCTACCTATTCACAAACGTTTAAAGCTAAAGCAAATACCAAATAATAAAACATAACACAAGGCAGCATACAAGTACACATGCCACATACTAAATGCATAAACACTTGGATACCTTCACAAAAGAATAATGCAGACATAATTTATATATACATGTAAAAAACCCAACACTGTATTATCTATCTGTGAAATAACTCAACAGTACTTATCCATACATGGATCAGACGACAGAGAGGGGACGAACATTGATCAGCATCAGAGGGAGTATCATTAACACCAGGAAAACGGACTGGGCATATCCCTAGCGATAATGAAAACATCGTAACTTTACCTGGGTAATGCCTCCCTACGTTCCTCCTCACGGACCCTTGGTCCACAGACGAGCAGCGTAACAGATGTGATGACGCTCTTGGATAACGGCAATAGTACCTCCAACAGTGCTGGGACGGAACGAAGGCACCGTCTTCCCGCAAAATCCTCAGGCGGGGAAAATAACGTCAAGTGAAGGTCGCAAGTGACACATACACTTGCAGGACGTAACAAGCGAGGTGGCTATCGCAGGTGACAAAACCCCTGCCTACGTGGTCCGTGATCCAAAGAAGTGTACAATATACCGCGGGTGGCTCAAAGACACCAGCGAAATAATCCTCCAAAGGCACAATTCCTTATGAGGGAATAAAAGAGGCGTCTACCAATGGCTGCTGAATTAGGATACACGTCTGTGATCAAGGCACGGTCCGAACTGAACATTCCAGGCAGCAGTAGTCTCGTCCACGGCTCTCACTAAACACCAAACACTCGGAAAGAAAAATAAACAAAAGAGTTAATGGCAATTCACTAATTAACGACGAGGAGGAGCGAAGGTTATCACCGAATTCTTATGAAAAGGGCAGTTAACTTTTACTCCTGCCGAAGACCGAATTTATTTATAAACAAATAAATAAGCTACTTTAACATATATATATATTATTATTATTATTATTAAATGCTAAGCTACAACCCTAGTTGGAAAAGCAGGATGCTATAAGCCCAGGGGCCCCAACAGGGAAAATAGCTCAGTGAGGAAAGGAAACAAGGAAAAATAAAATATTTTAAGAATAGTAACAACATTTAAATAAATATTTTCTATATAAACAATAAAAACTTCAACAAAACAAGAGAAAGAGAAACTAGATACAACAGTGTGCCTGAGTGTACCCTCAAGCAAGAGAACTCTAACCCAAGACAGTGGAAGGCCCTGGTACAGAGGCTATAGCACTACCCAAGACTAGAGAACAATGGTTTGATTTTGGAGTGTCCTTCTCCTAGAAGAGCTGCTTACCATAGCTAAAGAATCTCTTCTACCCTTTCCAAGAGGAAAGTAGCCACTGAACAATTACATTGCCGTAGTTAACCCCTGGGGTGAAGAAGAATTGTTTAGTAATCTCAGTGTTGTCAGGTGTATGAGGACAGAGGAGAATCTGTAGAGAATAGGCCAGACTATTCGGTGTCTGTGTAGGCAAAGGGAAAGAACCGTAACCAGAGAGATGGATCCAATATCGTACTGTCTGGCCAGTCAAAGGACCCCCTAACTCTGTAGCGGTAAGTATATATATATATATATATATATATATATATATATATATATATATATATATATATATATATATATATATATATATATATATATGTATATATATGTGTGCGTGCTTATATATATATTATATATATATATATATATATATATATATATATATATATATATATATATATATATATATATATATCTATATCTCAACGAGTTGTTGTTGATAGGCACCATAGTGATTATAGGAATGTGATATCCGGTGTTCCACAGGGTAGTGTTCTTGGCCCATTACTTTTCATACTGCATACACCTGACATGTGGTTTGGCCTAGAAAACAAGCTTGTTGCATATGCAGATGATGCTACTCTCTTTGCATCAATTCCATCCCTGAATGTAGAGCTAGGGTTGGTGAATACCTTAATAGAGATTTAGCTAGAATTAGTGCATCGTGCAAATTATGGGGTATGAAGTTGAATCCTAACAAAACTCAAAGTATGATTGTAAGTAGGTCAAGGACGTTGGCTCCTCAACATCCGGATCTCAGTATTGATAATTTTTCTTTAAATATGTATGACTCTTTCAAATTTTAGGTCTGATTCTCGACAGTAAATTTACTTTTGAGAAACATATAAGGTCTGCGTCTTCTTCAGTTGCACAAAAAAAATAGGCTTATTGAGAAAGTCTTTCAAGATTTTCGGTGATCAATCTATTCTGAAGAAGTGTTTTAATTCTTTCATTCTACCTTGTTTTGAGTATTGTTCTCCTGTCTGGTCTTCAGCTGCTGATTCTCATTTTAATTTGTTGGACAGAAACTTACGGTCTATTAAATTTCTTATTCCTGATCTAGATATTAATCTCTGGCACCGTCGTTCAATTAGTTCATTATGCATGTTGCATAAGATTTTTCACAACTCTGACCATCCTTTACATTCAGATCTCCCTGGAAAATTCTATCCTGTTCGTAATACTAGGCAGGCAGTTAATTCTAATAGCCAGGCCTTCTCCATCACGAGTCTCAATACTACGCAGTACTCTAGAAGTTTTATTCCAGCTGTGACCAAGCTGTGGAATGATCTTCCTAATCGGGTGGTTGAATCAGTAGAACTTCAAAAGTTCAAAGTTGGAGCAAATGCTTTTTTGTTGACCAGGCGGACATAGTCTTTTTATAGTGTATTTATGACATATTTGTTTTTTGATGTTGTTGATAGTTTATTATGTGACATGTCTGTTTTGATGTTGTTTCTTATTTTAGAATGATATATTGTTGATTTGTTCTCTTCATTTATTTATTTCCTTATTTCCTTTCCTCACTGGGCTATTTTTCCCTGTTGGAGCCCCTGGGCTTATAGCATCTTGCTTTTCCAACTAGGGTTGTAGCTTGATAGTAATATATATATATATATATATATATATATATATATATATATATATATATATATATATATATATATATATATATATATATATATATATATATATATATATATATATATATATATATATATATATATATATATATATA
>NW_027171690.1:15000-55000 GCF_036898095.1 Palaemon carinicauda
TTTGCTGATGTCAGAAATTTGACAAATGTACTTTAATAACAATGATGTGAACATATGATTTATTACAAAGAATTTTGGAGTGATTACTAATTATTATTATTATTTTTTTTTTCTTATTTGAGAACATGAACATCTGGCTTACAGATTCGATAATAGATTGATATACAGAATATCTAATCATTGTAACATCAATTAAATAAAAACTCCGTTATGATTAAGGAAAACTTCATTCGTTTATATAAAATTCTGTGTCGGTTCCGTTCTGTGGCTTCTGGCTCAGTGTGTGCGCTGAACATCGTTTCTGTTCTGTTCCGAGGCTTCGGTGGCTTCAGCGGCTGTTCCGTTCCGGCTCAGTGTGCGGCAAGCTTAACCCCTAATCATTTATGTAAAAGATCGTATACATGAAATAATTCTTCCGATGAACATTGTAATAAAAATCAGGATATTTGGCATCATATGCACCGGTATCGAAATTGCTCCATATCTTTATTTGAACTTCTATACACATTCAAAACAAAACTGAATTACTAGTTTTTTCAACGATAAGTGAAATGCATAGCCTTCCGGCTGTTACACACCTCTGTATATTTGCAAAACAATCATCTTGCATGCAAGAATTTTGAGCAAAAAGGTTCCATGGCTGCATTTAAGATTTTGATGATATATAGCGCCATTGATTATTCAGAAGCCGGAAAAAGCGTCAGCAAGATAAAGTATTATGAAAGAGGTCTTCAAGATTCAACCAGGACGTTCAAGCTATTTTCCGAGTTTCTTAAAGAAATATGAGGACGTAAATCAAGGATATATTTCCTCATTTAATCACATGGTAAAGGATTCTTATTGAAATATCTGATCATATAAACGTCTTTCTTTAGATACCTTTCTAGATCAAAAGACAATATTATTGATATATATTCCTGAAATATTAGACATGCTTCTTGCTAAATCTACACTTCTATACATTTAGAGGAA
Organism: Palaemon carinicauda; assembly: GCF_036898095.1. Lineage (NCBI taxonomy): Eukaryota > Metazoa > Arthropoda > Malacostraca > Decapoda > Palaemonidae > Palaemon > Palaemon carinicauda. The sequence continues at coordinate 15,973 of NW_027171690.1, forward strand.
AAAAGATAAATATCGTGTTCTATCTGGGCTATAAAATGAACATAGTGTGAAGAAATTAAATTTGAAATATCGTCGTTAAAATAAAGAAGCTAAAGAGGAGTACAGACACAAACACACACACTCCCACTCATACAAACACACGCACATACACACACACCTACACACACACACACACACACACACACACACACATATATATATATATATATATATATATATATATATATATATATATATATATATATATATATATATATATATATATATATATATATATATATATATATATATATGTGTGTGTGTTTGTGTGTGTGTGTCTAATGAAGATATTACCAGACCTTTCAAAATATTTATAAAGAAACAATTAATGTAATCTTGGGTTGGGAGTAATAACACTACATCACCCCCCCCCTCTCTCTCTCTCTCTCTCTCTCTCTCTCTCTCTCTCTCTCTCTCCTGTCATTATTCATTTGTGATTTGCGTGAAGCAATTCCTTAAGCACCAGAGAATCAATCTAGAGATAATTGTTGTTGAAAAGGTCCACTGTATTGAGAAATGGCTCTAAAGTAAAAAAGGAAATATCAATAAAATATGGATTTCCGGGAAAAGGAATCGTATTCCCCAAAATACAAGAGGAAATGTATTCAAATCATCAGCAAATCTCATCAAAGTAGAGGACAAAATTTCCACGCACCAGGAAAAACGAAATGTGAAAATAACGTGGAAGGAGAATTTAACTGAATCTGCATCTTTCTTGGTTAGTCCTAAAGTCAACGTAAAAGAGAAGACTCCATGGAATTTGAGGAAAGCTTTGCTAATTCAATTTGTACAAGAAGAGTTGCCACGAACACATTAATTAGATCACGCTAAATTTTGATTTATGCTTTCGTTAAAGGAAATCATGGAACATCATCTTCTCGCTTTCAAGAAGATATTTCAAATGCTGAAGTATTTGAAAACGACTTTCATGATATTATATTAAAGACAGGGAGGGAAAATTGTATTGAAACAAGATCAACTTATTAAGAGGAATTAAGCAGAAATATATACGATGAGTGATTCTAATCTTTAAAGCCAGTAAAGAAATCTATTTTGGAGAAGACTCCAATGATTCATTTCGACTGTTGATTCATATTAATTAAAATATATTTTGAAATAGCTTTTTAAATCTGATGATATACAACAAAAACAAGAACATTAACTTTCTGATTTACTAATGTTTTTCTTCAATGTTTTCACTGAAATCCATTGAATATCCGATTAAGAAATATGAGAAGTCTTGAAACCTGACCATTTGAAGAAACCCATTCAATCTTGAGACTAATACATCATCATCATCATTATTATTATTATTATTATTATTATTATTATTATTATTATTATTATTATTATTATTATTATTATTATCTCTGCTACGACCCTAGTTTGAAAAGCAGAAGGTTATAATCCCAGGGGCTCAAACAAGGAAAAATAGAAGAGAAAGGAAAGAAAATGAGGTAATATAAACTAAATGAGAAGAAATAAGCTATCAAAATTAGATACTTTTAGAACAGTAATAATATTTAATTTAATCTTGCACACATAAACTATAAAAAGAGAGATGCAAGCCCGTTCAGCATGGAAACATACGCTGCAAGTATAACTTTGGAAGTTCCACTCATTAAAGAACTTGATTAAGAAAATAATTCCACAACTTGGTCACAGCTGGAATAAAGCTTTTAGAATCCTGTGTACAATTGAGCCCCACGATGGAGAAGCCATGCAAAAGGAAATATCCAACGACACAACAAAACTTTTTGAAGACGGGAAAATCGAATTCTTTTTCATTTTTGCATCTTGCGACAACTTTCGGCATTCATACACCTTTTTGTTTGTTCAGGGAATGGAAGGAAGGAAAATGCAAAAGAGACAGAGCCATTATCGAATAAGATGAGTAAATCATTGGGTTTGGAATTCTTGATGCAAGTAAATCTAAAAGTGAGGAAATAAGATTGAGCCTTTCCTGCAAGAAGTCCAATAGTTTATGGAGTAGATTGCGTGATATATATATATATATATATATATATATATATATATATATATATATATATATATATATATATATATATATATATATATATATATATATATATATATATATATATATATCAATATATCGATCTATGTATATATATATATATATATATATATATATATATATATATATATATATATATATATATATATATATATATATATATATATATATATATATATATATAAATATAATATTTTTTTTACATAAGGGGCCTAATTTTCCACCCAAAATGGTAATGATATTGGTTTCTCATCACTCTGGTCATCAGAAACTTATAATAACTACTTTTTCAAAGTCCACAAGTGCTGAATGGTTGATTATAATATGAAAGCTTTATTTCAGTGTTAGCAGTCCTATTTAAATAGATTACTATGGTAGCAGTAATATACAACTATTGAAATATATAAAAAGTACATCCTTTAGAAATTTTCTTATCACTAGTGTAGGCGACACCTCAACAAATGAAGATAAATATTATTGATAGATTTTCACACACAGGCACATGATGATTCAACCCTTTCACCGCTCCCCATTTCTTAACTAAATCCGCTGGTTCGGCAATTTGTGGAAGAGTGTGGGGTAGTTTGTAGCGCTACGGCCAAGCGTCCTAATTTGCTTATTATCGCTCCGACTGTCATCATGTATTGAATAAAAACGTTTGGAAATGGTCTACGGATCTTAAATATGTTGTGGAAGGGGGGTACGGGGGGCGGGGGAGGGCGTAGCCCCCCTGGGTAAGGACACGGCTTTTAGCATAGTTTAGGTGGGTCTTTTAAGTTAGCTTCTCCCGTCGTACTGGTAGGTAAGGAAACTGTTGTGTAAGGGCGGGGGGGGGGGGGGGGGGGGGGGGTCTGGGGGGGGGGCAAGCTTCCCTGGGTAAGGATATGGCTTTTAGCATAGGATAGGTGGGTTTTGTAAGTTAGCTTCTCCCGCCAAAATCGTTTTTAGAACGACGGCCACAGATCAGAATATTACTGTTTTCTACGGGATCTGGCCGTCACCCTACAAACGCTCCAGAGTGTGGTTTCAAACTGAACCTCCGGGCTTACCCCGTCACAGAAGGGTATGCCTACTCTCTCTCTCTCTCTCTCTCTCTCTCTCTCTCTCTCTCTCTCTCTCTCTCTCTCTCTCTCTCTCTCTCTCCCCTTTAATATTTCTTATTTAATGATGTTTCAGCCTTCAATACTCTACATATTCCTTACTGAGTTTGTCATCGATTAATTCTTATTTTATATGCCTTATATGTGTATGCATTTTTATTACCTTGAGGGTTATTTAGTGTAATACTCTGAACCGCAGATTAACCTCACATAAAGAGAGATCAATATAAGAAGGCAAATAGATGAAAGTGTTCCGATGAGATTCTTTTGAACTTCCGATATTATCCAACAATATGGACACAACATCAACACGGGCAGTCTGATTTACAATTGACGCATCCAACCAATGCCATTTCATCATTCTTCAGACGGAAATAGGGTCTTATATTATAAAGAAAAAAAAAACGAACTTATATGATATTTTGATTTGATACTTTAAATCATGTGTTTGAAAGAGCATTTGAGTAAGTAGATTTCAATGTGATCGTAGGAGATTCTAGTGAGAGAACATGATGGAGAGTTATTTCCTCTCTAGGTTTTATTTGATGTTCAATTCTCTAAAAGGCGTATTAGGTGTCTAATAAAATAAAGCTAGTGCAAGGGACGTCAGAACAACGATACAGCAATAAAAACAAGTACTAACTAAATCCAAAAGAACTAGAATATAAAGTAACCAAGTACGGTGTAACGGCCGTGTTAAGTAAGTCTATAAAGTAACCAAGTACGGTGTAACGGCCATGTTAAGTAAGTCTACTGTAAGAATGACAAACACTTAGTAGGAAACTAAGTATTAATATCTTCTTGGTTAAAAAAGTGTTCATCTTTTCATTCAACTCTTCAGAAAATCTTGGCTATATAAATGCGTAGAAGAAACCTTAAAAATTATTTCGAATTCTAGTCGTATATAAATTATTATAATCCTATGTTGCAAACGTCCAACTTCATAATCTCAGGAACGAAAGGTCTGATTTCAATGAGCTAATTGAAATGGATCATTACAATAACTCGTCCTATCTTAAGCTTAAGGATAATCTCTAATTATATCCTATGTGCTTCGAACATAAACTGGGGGATAATAAGATGCGAGAGAGAGAGAGAGAGAGAGAGAGAGAGAGAGAGAGAGAGAGAGAGAGAGATGATAATAATAATATATAATGATAATAATAATAATAATAATAATAATAATAATAAGTTATATATTAATACGATAGCATGTGTGTTATTTATTTTGTGTCACGCTTTAAAGAAAACAGAAATAATTTTTTTGGTATACTCGTGTGACACGCTTTAAAGCAATCGGAAATAATTTCCTTGTATACTATCACAAATTCACATTAGACTTTGATCACTTAACCAAAGCACATCTTATATAGTTTTCCCAATTTTGTCTCTAGTACCTGATTTTTTTTTTTTTAAATATTAGACAAAAAATTGAGTTCTATCAATTTCCATAACCTAGATTATAAAATTAATCTCGGGCCTTTTCGTTTAACGACTAATTCGTTCTTATTGTAAAATATTTCTCATAATTCTGATCACCATTTGCTTCAAATCTTCCTAGATATTACTCAATTTCCCGTCCAGCTATCGTAGTCAATGACTATTAATAAAGCTCAAGGACAGACTTTCGATAAGGTTGGGATCTACCTACCGCAACCTTGCTTTAATCATGGATAAGTTTATGTAGCCTTCTCAAGAGCAAGGTCTATGAACAGTGTAAGAGTGGAAATTTGTCCTTAGAATAATTCTACTCATGACCAGAGAAGAGGAACTACCTTCACTACATATATCATATATAAAGAATTTTGGTAAATTGTTGTATGCATTGCTAATTTTTTAAATAAAAATATAAATCAAATCTTATCACATTTTATACAAACATGTATAGGTTAGGAACAAGATAATTTGTATTGAAAATATCATTTCGTGTAATTTACACGGGCTCCGCTAGTTATTATTATTATTATTATTATTATTATTATTATTATTATTATTATAATAATAATAATAATAATAATAATAATAATAATAATAATAATAATAATAATAATAGTGGAAATGATGATAGGATGGCTCTGGAGTGTAGGCCTATGCTATTGGCGTTATAACTCAGCGTCTCCTTTTGCGGTTGCGCAGCCGAGATGGCTTTTCAATTTTTCTCTTTATTGTAACGCTTAGCCTTCTATAAACAGTAAGTTTGTTAATGTTTAGGCACTTGGTTATAATTATTTTTTCCCCTTTTCTAGAGAATCTGGTAAAATAAGCTTAAATAAAGTTACAGTTACTCGGTAGTTGTTAGGTACCTCTAGCCATATTTGACAACCAGTATGACTTACTTGTGACAGAGCCAAGGTGGGGTGGCCAGTTCATGTCGTCCGGACCAGTTAAACCCCGCCCACAACTACATCTTCGACACGTCCTTCACGTTAAATGCATTACTCTGGTGGCTAAAAGTCAGACTTGTGAGTTTTTTTTTTTATTTCTATCATAATTAAATATTATTGAGGTAATTTTTCCATAATAATTTAGCTAATATTATGATATATTTAGCCAAATTTCTTTAAAATTATGCTTAATGAACTGTATCATTTATTGGGCAAATGTTCAAAATGCTTCGTCCCGGAAACCTAGTCTCATTAGAATTGTGAAGAAGAAGAGAGTTGCCAGTTAGTGACTTTCAACGATAATAACTGAATTCAGGTATCACCAGTTTTGCTGCACAGTATACTCTATAGTACATTCATTCTTTTAAGATAAGAAATAAAGTAATTTTCAATGATCTTTTAGAAAATTCAGTCAAGAGAGAGAGAGAGAGAGAGAGAGAGAGAGAGAGAGAGAGAGAGAGAGATGATCATTGATAACCTTTTCCCCAATGGAAATGAGAAGTAGATTCGAAAAGATTTCATTGGGAAGCAAATTTGAATATCTTTGCCTGTAGCTAATCTAACTGTTTATGAAAATAATATTTGAAAATAGCCTTATTCCATTTTCATATATCCCACTTTATCTTTAAAAACTATATCAACACCTATGGTATAAATTTGCCATATATATACCATTAGATCTTACTGCAATTGGTATATTAATATTTATGAGCCTGAGATTTCCTAGAAAAAAAAGAGACTTGAATGTCATCATAAAATTATAAAAGTTTAGTGTAATTAGCATTGTGTTTACAAGGTTTGGATTTTATAAATAGAGACACTAGTTATTGACATCGTGAATCAAAAGATAAAGAGAATCTCATTCCTTTTAAATGATTTTGGAAATATATTTTACTGATAAATGGTAGGCTGTTATGGATCTAGATACATTGTTCGTATAGAGGTCTAAACTTAAGGTTGAGAGAGAGAGAGAGAGAGAGAGAGAGAGAGAGAGAGAGAGAGAGAGAGAGAGAGAGAGAGAGAGAGAGAGAGACTATTTCCTAAACGCCTTATTTTCTTGTATGCAGGTTGGGTATACTCAAACACGAGCAATGTGCAATAGTTATGTATTCACAATTCAATACATGGTGAGCAGCAATGCAATAACAATGTTGAGGCCACGCTTGCTCCAGCGAGACTGCCCCAGATTCAACATCTCCCGCCTTTAATAGATTATGCCGGGAATACAAATAACTTTCAAAGTGCATTATATGGAAACATCCTACATCCCCTCTCTAAAATAAATGTATTACATTTTTCATGAAATTGAGGGTTTATCAAGTAATCATACAGCAAGAGAAGTATAAGGCATACTGATGACAAAATGGTGTTATATAAAAGATAACACAAATCATACAAGTGGAGCGCGATTACGTGCTCATTGCAAAGTAAGACGACATTTAGTTGCATGAAATTATCAAATTATTACAAACTGGTCACATATTCAGTACAAAAAAAAAAAAAAATATATCAAATTGTGCATAATTAAAGAGAAACCAAATTGTACATAATTGAAAAATCATAAAATATAGTCTTCATGCCAACTCGGAGGATTTATTTTCCTGGTCCCTCTTCTGGGTTGGGGGTTGGCACACGAGTCAGCGGGGGAAAGTGAACGAGTAGGTGGGGGGAAATCCTGCACTTTTATTTCCCGGAGATGTTTTCTGTTTTTCGTTGATATTCTTCCACTACCATCTAGTTTTATGACATATTGGCGGTCTCCTTTCATTTCAACGACTTTTGCAATACGATCCCAGGCCTTAGAGACAACATTTTGCACTGCTACTGTGGTACCCGCTTGCAAGGGGTGGAGTCTCTTTGCACTAGAATCATGACGGAACTTAACATTTCTCAGGTGTTTACCCATCTTCTCCTCTCTGTCTATCATAATGTCTGCCCACTGTTCTGTTATCTTATGATAGCTTTTAATCATGGGGACTGAGTCCCTGAGTTGTCGTCCCATGGCTAACTGTGCCGGCGATTTATCGATGTCTCTTAGGGGCGTATTTCTATATTGCAAAATGGGTCTTGCAAAACTATCTGTGTCGAGGCTTCCGTCGCTTCTTGTGTTATCTTGAATGGTTCTCTTTGCTGTACGTACTGCTGCCTCTGCCCTACCGTTGGATTGGGGGTAATGGGCTGAGGATATTCTCATCCTAACCCCCCATTTCTGTAGGAAACTAGCCATCTCAGTGCTTACCAAATTGGTGCCACCATCGAGGGAGATATCTGCATGAAGTATCGTCGGAAGAGGGGAATCAACTTAGCAGAAGTGGCACTATTTGGAAAGAAGGCAATTTCCAGCCAACCAGTAAGCCTATCTGCATATACCAGATATTGTTTTCCACACATTTGAAACATATCCATGACCGTTTGTTGAAAAGGATATTCAGGGGGTGGGGTAGGCAATAGCGGTTCCCTTTGTTGGGACGGAGCACTGCATCCTCTTGAGTTTCAGTTTACCCTCCATCCCAGGCCAATACACAGCCTGTCGTGCCCTACGAATCATTGAATCAGAACTTTGGTGGCCTGAGTGTAGGTTAGAGGCAACTTGGTCTCGTAGTGACACAGGTATTGCCAGACGTATGTGCCCGTCATCGTATGAATACACCACCAGTTCGTCCACGATGCCAAGTCGATCCCGTACACTAAAATACGGCTTTATGCTGGAGTCGACTAGATTTCTCGATACCGGCCAAGAACCTGCGGCTACCATACTCTTTAGCAGCTGATATTCCACATCACTTTCAGCAGCCCTTTTAACAGAATTCCAGTCGAGGGTTATGACGTCATCACTCAGCGACGTCATCAGTGCTGCAACGCATGAACTCTCAACTTCCTCCCCCATCTCACGGTCACTCGCATATATCGGGCTTCTGATTACTGGATATCTCGAAAGAGTATCGGCTGCTGAGTTTTTCTTTCCAGGGATATATTTTACTGTGAAACTGTATTGTAATGTTTTTTCCTTTAATCGAAGCAAACGAGAATTTGCAATGTCTTTCAATTCTCTGTCCCCAAACACTTTGATAAGCGGACGGTGGTCAGTAACAAGGATAATATTGGGACACCCCAGTAAGAATAATCTAGCTTTCTGAAAGCACCATACCACGGCGGAAGCCTCTCCTTCAACGACTGCATAATTAACTTCTGCCGAGGTTAAATGTCTGCTTCCACAGAGGGCAAGCTTCCACCCCCCTTTGCAACAAAAGGGGACTTTATCCTTCTCGCAACTGCAATGTTGTTGTAACACCAGAAATCCCATCACGCGACCAGTCAGTGATTACTGCAGTTCGCCTGGATTTATCATAGTAGGCCAATCCATCCCCAATCAGATTGCATAAAATTTCTTTAGTCTTTTTGAACGCATCCTGTAACATTTCATCCCAGTATACCTTTCGACTTGTAGACTTTTTTAGGAGGTCTCGAAAGGGTTCCATTAGTTGAGAGGTAGCAACAAATGGGGCCAATTGGTTTACGAGGCCAAACCAAGATCTTATGTCAGTGATGATTGGTTGATTTGGCATTGGGAAGTTCTTGATTGCAGACAACTTTTCCTCACCTGGCTTGAAATTGTCCCAACCTAATTCATAGCCCACAAAGTCTACCTCGCGTTGGCAAAATTGAAATTTTTCAGGATTGAGGGTAACTCCGTTCTCTTCACATACTTGTAAAAAACTTATCGTATGATAGAACGCTCCTTCCACAGTATCATCATAAAGGAGAACATCATCGACACATTTAGATTTTCTCGGAATGTCCGCTATTACATCATCAAAGCGCTTTGAGTATGCATCCGAGGCAGAGACATGTCCCATTGGGGTCCTACAATACTGGTACCTACCCCATGGGGACATGAAGGTAGTCAGGTGCCGACTTTCTTCATCTAATTCCACTTGGTGAAAACCAGAATAGGCATCTATTACAGTTTTGTATGAACGTACAGGTACACCGGATGCCATGTCGAACGGGGCAAAAGTGTGATGAGTTTCTCTTTTGCAAAATTTGTTTAGCCTTTGGTAATCCACTGTTCTTCTTGGGTTTCCATTCCTTTTAGCCACTACCACCATTCGCGCACACCAATCGGTTGCAGTTCCTGTAGGAATGGGGCGGATTATTCCCAGTTTTACATCGTCGTCCAGCTGTTTTTTTTACCTCTTGCTCCCAATGTTTGGGAATTGGAATTGGCGTATGGCATGCGTATGGGACTGCATCAGGGAGAAGGTGGATATGGTGTGGCTTTCCCTTCATTACCGGTAAAGGATTCCGTTTAGTATTGAATACCGTACCAGAGAAACGCTCCAAAATCCACCTTTTGAGCTTAGATACGTTGGCCTCCTAAGAGGAGAACGGCAACTCTATGACGTCATGGTTGTTGGTCATATCACTGGTGACGTCATTGGCATCCACACTATTGGGCCGTTCCCTACCAATATTATTTACTGATATCCCGTCTACCTTAACATGATGGGGAAAGTTCGCATCCACTAATCCTAAACACTTACATACATATATAGATAGGTATAGCCTAGAGACACCGCACACTACTAACACCTCTATATTTAGAGCAATATTTCTACATAATGTTATTGTACAACGCACACTACCCAGTACTCTCATGGGTTTTTCGGCCGCATGATTGACCCTGGCTTTCGAACGATGCAACTGTTTCATGTTCAGTCCTAATTGATGCAAAACCTTTTGCCCCATAATGCAAACTTCAGCCCCAGTATCGGCAATGGCATCAATAAATGCCTCATACATTGGTACATCACGTCTCATTTTATGTTCAATTTTTTACGCGTACATACGGTAGTTTTCCCGACAATGCTGTCACCTGCTGGACCCCACAATGTTGCACTAATGTGCACGCCGTCACTGACATAGTGTCGTCATCATGGTCGACTTCAATGCCTGCTGCCTTGTTATTCACACGTTTTTTTCTGCAATATCTAGCTAAATGACCCTTTATACTACAGTTGTGGCAACACACTTCATTCACATAGCAGCTAGATTTATTTTTCTCATGAATGCGCCCACAATTATCACATCTCTTACCTGACATGAGCAGCTTACTATCCTTCTGTCGACGAAAATTCGAGTTTACTGCCGCAACATGACTATGTTCTGTTTCATTACTATTATAGGGCAGCAATTCCTTCCCCACCTTGGCGGTAATGAGTTTCTGGTTAAATTTGTTTGCCCTACTGTCCCTTTCAGCTGCCTCATATATTTCACACTTCTGTAGAATTTTGGCGACACTGTTATATTTCTCGTAGTCTTGGAGTATTTCTTGTTTCAGTCCACAGTTATTAAAACCACTGGCTAACCTGTGAGTCAGCATACAGTCACTCATGTCATTTTGGCACTGAGGGCAGCGGAAAGCACAATCTAAAGCCAATTCCTGACACCGATATACATATGTCTTCGCGGGTTCCATAGGCCCTTGCTGTGCACTAAGAAATTTGTCCCACAGAATTGCACGATTTACAGACTTTTGAGCCACTTCTTGGACGGCATCCAATGCCTGATGTAAAGAAAGGGCTTTCCATTCATCGGTCGTATAACAGGCGTCCAATGCCCTTTGCAACTGATCATCGCAGTTCAAACGAATGCTCAGCACAGCATCTTCAGTTGTAACCCTGCTAATTTGGAACCAATCTGTCATTGACCTACGCCACTTCCTAAATGCTCCTTGTGACATTTCCTACGAACATTTGTCGGGCATAATTGCCCTCATACCTGAGGGGGCACCACTGCTCTGTCGCTGCTGCAAGAAAAGGTTTGCCATTGCATTCAGAAGGGCCTCATTCCCACCATTGATGCAGCCACGTGCAGCCCATCGAAGGGTCCCTCTTCTTGGTGTTGTTGAGTATCTTGCACTCGACATCTTGAAGGCTTCACTGTATTCCTACTCACTGCGCCATGTATGCAGGTTGGGTATACTCAAACATGAGCAATGTGCAATAGTTATGTATTCACAACTCAATACATGGTGAGCAGCAATGCAATAACAATGTTGAGGCCACGCTTGCTCCAGCGAGACTGCCCCAGATTCAATATCTCCCGCCTTTAATAGATTATGGCGGGAATATAAATAACTTTCAAAGTGCATTATATGGAAACATCCTACATTTCCTGAAGACTCCTAACATGCTTTTTCCTTGGTTGCTGGAACTTTCATTATAAATTGGAGGGGGATTTAAAGTGAGATAACAACATTTGCTTGAATAATTATATCATCACACGAATTACTTTTTGAATAATTGGACTGGTTAGAATGCTAAATGTAAAGACAGAATGATAAGAAAAGCCTCGGTCGTCATACCAAAAACACACACCAAACTGATGAATGTATCAAATTGTTATTGTCACTTTTGGCTTTGATTATCATGATGGTGAAACGGAAGGGAGTCTCCTTTAATGCTATTCTGTAAATACCAGGAAAAAAAAGAAAAAAAAAATATAATTGGGAAAGGACGATAGTTGTCTCATTTCATTTTACTGATATAAATCCCCCCAAATTTATACCTTTTTTCTCAGTTTATCTAAGCTACTTTCAAAATTTCAAGTCTAATAAAAATCCAAAACTTACTCATCCATGTAGCTTTAATCATTTGCCCCTTCATTTGTTATTTTCCCTATATATATATATATATATATATATATATATATATATATATATATATATATATATATATATATATATATATATATATATATATATATATATATATATATATATATATATATATATATATATATATATATATATATATATATGTATATCTTTTTGGGGGGCTCAAGCCATGTCGTCCTGATGGAAGTTCCTATAGGGTAGCTTCCTAGGGTATATTACAAGTACGGCGATATTCCCAGAGAATTTACCTTAAGGTACCCAGAATTCTAACTCCTGGAGCGAATATCCTTAATGAAAGGAATATCGCGACATATCAGAGGACGTATTCTTGACACGCCACATGGCAATCTGCACCCCAAACAGAGATAACACATCGAGGGGTCAATTGGCAAGAAAACGAAAACGGGAAAGAAAAAGGAAGAGCCGCTCCCAAGGCTCCCTCTTCTCCAGTTTCGTAAGCGTGCCTGGCGCCAATCCTGGCGCCATCTGCATTCCTTTTTGCGTAGCTTAACAACTCGGTGTTTTTTCCTGTGTTTCTCGCAAATCTTGTATTTATTCAGCTTTTCATGGCTTCTCCAACTTCGTCGGCCTCTGATAAGTTGAGTACCATTTCTTTTATGTATAAATGTAGGCTCTTAGGCTGTTGCTCGCTAGGTATGAGTTTTAGTTAGCCAGAGCGACATTCCCGGTTGTTTTGCTTTAATAATTTTTAGCTATTTAGTGTTACATAGGATTTCCTTTCGTGCTTTTAGTATTATTTTGGCGAAGTATTCGCCAACTCTGGCCTACGCTAGGCCATGTAGCCTAGTCGTTGGGTCCTAGTACTTCCTGCATGATTTTGGTTTTCCGAGTGTTTTAAAATTTTATTGAAGCTTTAGGCTGTTTTTTATACATTTAAGATTATGTTGAATATTTCAAAGATAGTATACGAGTGAGTTTCGGTGATTTAGGTAATCGATTCTCTTGGTGCCTAGGCTAAGTTGCTTATGGAGCCTTAGTATACTTTCTCATACTCCCCGGTTGCTTTCTTTTCTTCGGAGAAGGTATGCAATCCCTTTCCCTCTGTTTAAGCCTTGGGCTTAACCCTGAGTGGTTTATCTGAATTAACTTTCGATAAAACTATACTGGGGTGTTACTGTACCTCCCTGTTCCAGTAAGTCTGGTTTCAGAGAGGGACAGAACATCAGAGTTTTTAGTCTGAGTCTGTGTTTGTCTGGCTTGGGGTAGAGTCTCCCTCGCTGGCCTGACACAGACATAGGAAGCTTAGCCTCCTTAGGTCACTACCGAAGGTTTCTGTACGAGATGATTCCTTCTTTTGTGATCTAGCAGACTAGTCCTTGTTGCTGTTCTCGGTGGGAGGATAAGATCCTTTCCCTGGGAGTAGCAACACCTTCCTTGCTTTGGTTCATTGGGAGCTGGCAAGTATTGCTGGCCTCCCTCCTTGGATCTCCCTTAGGCTAAGATGAGTTTTCTTGGCTGCGGGTGATCCTTCACTAAAGCAAGGTTGGTAGGACCCTCTTTTGTCCCTTCCCCCTCTATCTCCGTAATGGCCTAGCCTTTACAGTACTGTGTGTCATTCTACATCTGGACCTAGGATAGGTTAGGATGTGGAATTGACTCAGTCCCTTGCCGGCCGGCAAGGGTCTTCTGCTTTGATTGCTGCCCGGACCTCCCTTGGTCCCTCATCCATGCCTGCCTGTAGAGCCATACGGCATTGGTCAGGAAGCCTGAATTAGATTCTTCCCTTCCTTATATGCACTCTTTCGGATTGCCGGGCTTGGAGGTAGTTTACGCTCTTATCCCGGCATCCTTTCTGTTTTCTTCTAGTGCTCTACCCGACCCGGCTGCCGGCCTATGAGGCCGGCAGCCGGGCAGTCGTAGTCCTCTGGTTCTTTTGCTGCTGGCCGGCATTGGTTGTTTACCTTTGCCGGCCGGCTATGTCAGTCCTTGTCTGCCGGTCGCTATGAGCAGTGGCCGGCAGCCGGGTACTACCTTGTGTAGTTGCCGGCCGGCAGTTATTGCCGGCCGGCAGTTATTGCCGGCCGACATTGGCTGTTGCTGGCCGGCAGTTACTGCCGGCCGGCACATGCATTTGAACCAGCGTTCTGCCGCTTTATAGCTGTTAAGTAGTATACTTTAAAGCTAGTTATGGTGTGTGCCGGCCGGCACATAACCTTCTATACTGTACCAGTATTTTCAGTATAACATATACTGTAGGAAGAAAACTATAGTATAAGTTTTGGTACAGCACTGTGTGTTCTAACACTTTTGTGTTGTCTTGCACAGCCCTTTGGTGTTGCCTTACAGATAAGAAAGTGAGTTCTTTCTTGTATATTATCCGGGATTTTAAAATCATTGCTTAGGTGTGAGCTACACTTGTTTCCTCTGGAAACTTTTCATTGGTTATTCTAGAAGAGATTAACCATACGATTTTATTATCTGGAAGGCTGCAACAATTGGTTGTGAAGGAAACACAAGTGTGTGTCTTTCCTTTCTGATTTTTTATGCTAAACTGTGCATATCCAGTGATACGTAGTTCACTTGATACTCATGGAAATTTCTTCTCTTTACAGGAGGACCCTCCGAAGTGCGGAAGTGTTTTCTGCAACGTCAGCAGTAAGAACCGCTGCGGACATGAGTTTTGTAGGAGGCACACAGCATGCGCTGTCTCTAAGGGTGATCTCCAGTATTGGGACCCTCACGTATGTACCGTGTGCACTAACCTGATTACTGAGGCCTTTGATTCCCCTAGGACGGCGGAATCAAGGGATATAGCAAGGGAGAAGCTTCGTACCTGGGTAAGGGGCTTCCAGAAGAACACCTCTGGACCTTATCTTCCAAGTGAGAAGATGAGGACGTATCTTTTCCCTAGGGCATCAGCTGATGCAGTGATTCCCCAGCCTCAAGAGGAGATCCCCCAAGTTCAGATCCAGGTGGACGCCGAAGTTGCGGTCGCTTTGCAAGACATCCAGTTGGATGACAGGATGTCTGACGTGGACGAGCGTCTGGAGGAAGACCTCCTGGCAGGAGCCCAGGATGAAGTTCAAGCCCCAGACATTGTAGAGGAAGAGGTCGACGAGGTGTCGGCCACTCCGGTTCAGATCCCGGAGCCTATTCCCTCAACATCGTCCGCTCTCCCAGTAGAGCTGGGACAGGCCCTCTCCTCCTTTGTTGGAATGATCCAACAAATACAGAAGGAGAATCAGGAGAAGGCGGCTGCAATGGAACTGCAGATGCAGAGACTTGCAGCATCACATGGGCCCCAGAAAAGGCTCAATGTTAAAGACCTTCCCTTGTGCTCAGATGCTAACCCGTGGAGGTATGCTGAGCACATGCTGATGACGACTGGAAAGATTGTCATCACGGATAAGTTGGGTTCAGTTCCCCTAGAGGACTGTTATGTCTGGTTGAGGAAGGAACCAGCTTCAAAGGAGGAGACAGAGCCGAAGGAGGTCATGGTGATGGACCATGCTAAAGCTCAAGCTTTGCTTTCATCCTCGATGAAAGAGAGGGGCTTCATGAACTCAAAGGTAGCTGCATTGAGTAAGAAGCTCCCTTCCTTTGTGTCCTCTCCTGCTAGAGCCTTCCCCTATTTACAGAAAGGGTTTGCGGCTGTACTAAAAGCAGTCGAGGCCGGCAAGCCTTGCCCCTCATTGGACTAGTGTAAACCCTTGTCGCTGGCTCTGCCTATGGACCACAAAGACTGGAAGGACGTCCATCTTACCTTCTCAATGGGGAAGTTGGAGGCTGATATTGCTGGACGTCAGTTCGGCGAGGACCTCCCTAAGCTGTCTGACTTTCTTTTGCGGAGAGAGCTCGAGACAAAAGAAAGACTGGCTGCCTCAATGTCTCTTCAGACTACTTTTGAGACGATGGCAAATGACCCCAAGGTCCGTGAAATGTTCATGGTAGTGGCCAAGACTCATCTGGCCACAGTGACGAAGGATCTTTATAGCTTCGTCAGGGCAAAGAGAGCTTGTAGGGAGTTCGTGTTCACCTCGGCTACGGTGAGGCACGAGCCAAGGAAACTAATCTCCTCCAACATTTGGGGCAAAGACCTTTTCCCTACCGAATTGGTGGCCGAACAGCATGTGGTTCCCCCTGGCATTGGAACTACGGTTGAAGTTTGTACCGCTTCAAGATCCAGTTCTGACCCAGCGAGTCCAGAAGTAGACTGTCTGCGCTTCATTACAGAAAACCCGGACCCTGCAGCTCATGATTTTTTCTCCCTAGCGGTGAGAAAGCGTTTCGGGATTTCGAAAGCCAGAATAGACTTCCTAGAGGAATATAAATGCAAATCTACTAGAAGGCAATATGTGTCATCTTGGAGAAAATGGGTGGCCTTTGTCACGGCAAAGAATCCGCAGGAGATCTCGTCAGACTTCTGCTTATCTTTCTTCATCCACCTCCATGGTCAAGGGTTGGCAGCTAACACGATTTCGGCGTGTAAGTCTGCTTTGACAAGACCCATCCTATATGCTTTCCAGGTCGACCTCGGTAACGAGATCTTTAATAAAGTTCCGAATGCCTGCGCTAGGCTCAGACCTTCAGCACCTCCAAAGCCCATTTCATGGTCTTTAGACAAAGTTCTTCATTTCGCTTCTCTGTTGAGCAATGAGGAGTGTGCGTTAAAGGATTTGACACAAAAAGTTATTTTCCTATTTGCACTCGCATCCGGGGCCAGGGTTAGTGAGATTGTAGCCTTCTCGAGAGAGGCAGGTCGTGTTCAGTTCCTGGATGGGGGAGAACTGAACCTGTTTCCGGATCCTACGTTTCTCACCAAGAATGAGTTACCCACCAACAGGTGTGTTCCCTGGAGAATCTGCCCTCTGAAAAAAAATGCATCTCTATGTCCAGTAGAATGCCTAAAGTTCTATCTTCGTAGAACTTCAGACTTCAAGGGTGGTCAACTATTCAGGGGAGAAACATCAGGCTCAAATTTATCTCGGAATCAACTCAGAGCGAAAATCAAATATTTTTTTTCGCAGAGCGGATCCTGACAGTACACCCGCAGGCCACGATCCAAGGAAAGTTGCCTCATCCTTAAATTTCTTTAATTGTATGGATTTTGAACATTTCCGTTCATACACTGGCTGGAAGTCTTCCAGAGTGTTCTTTCGCCACTATGCGAAGCAAGTAGAGGAACTAAAGAGATCTGTGGTAGCAGTGGGTTGTGTCGTTAACCCTACTGTTTAACTCTGCGAGGAACAGTGGTTTTAATTGGGACGATTAATTCCAGGGTGAGTGTGTAGTTACATACTGTACTACAAACTAAGTGAGGGCACTGAGTTGCCCACATAGACTGTTCCATTTCCAAAGGTGAACCTAGCATAAGTGCAGACATGTGTGCCGAGCGTTTCTAACGCTAATGTGATTGATTTGTAATACAGACTTTTATGACTTTGATACCTCGGTATCTTAAAAGTGGCATTTAATGTTTTCTCCTTCAGATAAACAAGTTCTGTTTACTATCATACTTATGCTTAAAGTTTTGGTTATCCTCTATATATATATATTATATATTATATATATATATATATATATATATATATATATATATATATATATATATATATATATATATATATATATATATATATATATATATATATATATATATATATATATATATATATATATATATATATATATATATATATATATATATATATATATATATATATATATATATATATATATATATATAATTGTTGTTAACCTGTCTATTTATTGTCTGTCAATAAACTTGTTCTTGAGAACCTTGCGTCTCCATCACCTGTGTCAATTTATTGGTATAATTGAGCATTCATTCTATGTACTTTATCTGGGATAATTCTAATAGAATTGTTCCTTTATGCAAGCTATGTTGCATTGGTTTATGCTTTCCCTTAACGGGAGGACTCCGTCCCATAAGGGGACGGTGGCGGTTTTTCTAGTTTCCTCCTATGCGGATATAAACCTTTGTGCAATACAAGTATTGTGCGGAGAACTGGTCGATATTTCATATTGACGCAGTGGTTCTTTACAAACTATGCTTTACTTATATAGGGTGAGACCACTATATTAGCTTGCCTGGTATTCATACATAGGTATATGTACTCTTCGAGACTTTTCCAGAGTCTAGTAGGACTCTTCCCTGTAGGGGGCAGGAAGCTCTAACATGGTTTATGGTTAGTTGAAAAGATGTATAACGGTAACATCTTAGGTCTCTAGGTCTAGTCGACCGGGAAAAATTACCTCCGGGGAGTACGGCACATTCTGAGAATCCACAGATACAGTAATGCTCTGGTATACTTCCATCAGAACGACATGGCTTGAGCCCAAAAAACGGATTTTCAGCGAAGCGAAAAATCTATTTTTGGGTGAGATGGCCATGTCGTCCTGATGGACCCGCCCTTCCCTTTCTATGAAAGGGCTATAGGACCCCTCCCTATATACAGTATCTGTAGCACCTCGTGTATCGCTACAAGGAATACAGATGGCGCCAGGATTGGCGCCAGGCACGCTTACGAAACTGGAGAAGAGGGAGCCTTGGGAGCGGCTCCCCCTTTTCCTTTTCCGTTTTCGTTTTCTTGCCAATTGACCCCTCGATGTGTTATCTCTGTTTGGGGTGCAGATTGCCATGTGGCGTGTCAAGAATACGTCCTCTGATATGTCGCGATATCCCTTTCATTAAGGATATTCGCTCCAGGAGTTAGAATTCTGGGTACCTTAAGGTAAATTCTCTGGGAATATCGCCGTAGTTGTAATATACCCTAGGAAGCTACCCTATAGGAACTTCCATCAGGACGACATGGCCATCTCACCCAAAAATAGATTTTTCGCTTTGCTCTAAATCCGATATATATATATATATATATATATATATATATATATATATATATATATATATATATATATATATATATATATATATATATATAAACAGTATACATATATATATATATATATATATATATATATATATATATATATATATATATATATATATATATATATATATATATATATATATATATATATATATATATATATATATATATATATATATATATGTATATGTATATGTATATATATATATATATATATATATATATATATATATATATATATATATATATATATATATATATATATATATATATATATATATATATATATGTAATAGTTAGTTATTACATGTTTAAAACACATGACGTAATATGTCATTGTAGAAGAAGAAGCTAGCGTGAGATTTGCTGTAGTCAGACAAAATCATAACAGGATGCATTTTGCATCTCTCAGCAATGTAACATTTTTATGTAGCATAAACACAAATGCATACCGTGTGAAAGATTGTGTCGACACCGGTTGCAGGTGTCTTCCTAGACTAATTTAAAGTTTACATATTGTGTTTAAATGCTGAGATAACTAAATATATGATATCTGTGATATCGATATTTTAGTCAGTTCTTATCTATACTTCACCTGAATTGGTCATCCGACCAAACCAGCTATACTCCTGTGATGGAGATGTTAATATTGTTGTTTTTAGAGAATAAACCATTTTAAAGTTAACATGCTTGACTTTATTTCAAGACTCAACATCTCAAACAACACATACTCAATGTGTGTTAATAACAGTAGCACACTAATAAATGGTGGCAGCGATAAAACTCTAACAATCAGAGAAAGATCTTCAAGAAATCAACAATAAGACTATAAGAATTAGAGGAAGATCTTCAAGAAATCAACAATAAAGCTGTAAAACCAGAGAAAGATCTTCAAGAAATCAACAGTAATGAATCTACAATTTTGACTAAGTATCATAGTCCATCGAAGAATAAAACATTTAATGAATGTTATACATACAAACTGATGAACTGGATCTTCAATCAACATCCTAGGAAACCCAAGGACTGACGTTCAACACTTACAAAACATATCCAGGAAGCACTACATTCAACGGAAATTGGACAGAAACATTCAACCAAACATCAAGAGAGAGAGAGAAAATCGGACCGAAACATTCACACAAACATCAAGAGAGAGAGAGGATATGATGACAAGTACAATTTTCTTATTCATTTCAGTTTGGGCAGTGAAGTGTAGTTATCACGAGTCGTTAGTCGATTATTACCGGGGTGAGTGATTTGCTAATCTTTTATTTTCCTTTCATTAAAGGAAACTGTGTTCAACCCCGAATTCTCATCTAGAATTTTTTCTCTCTTTGTGCTAATTTCGTTTTCTTTCAGAAATTCTTGGGAAATATCTTTGTGTTCTGTTTTCTTTCAGAAATTCTCGGGAAATATCTTTGTGTTCTGTTTTCTTTTAGAAATTCTCGGAAATGTCTTGGGATTAGTAGCATTGTTTTGGGGAATTTTGTTATAATCTTTATCATGCAGTGCTTATGCATTTACGCAGTGGACGTCTGTATTCATATAGATATTTTGATAGAATTGTCGGGGGTCAAAGAGATAGAAAAAGAAATACAGTAGTCATGACGCCCCCTGTGAGCCCCACCCCTGGACCTAGTGGCGTAGGACAGATTAATCCTCTCCCGATTGTGACGCTTGTAAATGCCAGGTCTGCAATCCTTCCTTTTCAGGGTCGGGTTAATAGGTTCTTGCCTCAAAATGTGGAGTCATGGATATCATCCGTCGATGCCCATTTAAATGCCAAACAAATCGTAGACCCTTTTGTACAATTAAAAGAAGCTAAAAGTTATATAGATTTTTCCAAGGGGGATGCGAGTGCATATTTAAGAGGTGTTGCATTTCAAGAAGCAGTTACCTGGGATGATTTCAAAGTTAGGTTATGAGCGGTCTACGGGGGTGAAGAAGCCTTGGATGTAGTATTAACGTTAAGAAATACACTTAATCAAGCCACTATGAATCGGCTTAATGTTATTGAGAGATCAGCTCTCATAGCTGATAGGCTTAATGAATATCAAGATATTTTAGGTAATTCCACTTGGGTTACTAGAGATAACATCTCCGTGAAAGATTTTTTACGATTAATGTATTTAACTTGCATGACACTTATGTTGCCTGAAGCTTTAGTGCGGTGTTTTGATAAAAAGTTAACGCCTGCAAGTACGGAATTGGATGGATATAAACAGATAAAGAAACACATGTCAAAGTGTCCTGACCTTGATCCCGTGTTAACTCAAGTTTTTGCAAAGAATGAAACAAAGCCAAAACAAGTAAATGTAGTTAATAATAATCAAGTTGCGGGAATGAAGTGTTATAATTACAAACGTCAAGGTCACTTGATCGCGGACTGCAGAACGAAATTCTGTTCGATACATAATAGTTCAACTCATTCATATAGTCAGTGCTACTCGTGTAAGACACAAGAGAATCCTAGAAATACACATTCAATTCCACAGTCAGTTCCATAAGGAAATAAAAAGAAAATCGTCATTTTAACAACAAGAAGAAACAGCCAAACGTCAATGTAGTTCAGAATCCGAAACAATCAAATACTTCTTCGAATAACGCTGAGCCTGGGTCGTCAAACCAGACCTCGCAAGGTCAGACTAATTTTCAGAATGTGTAGAGCAAAGCAAATACCACATAATTAACTCCAGTGGGGAAGAGAGTGATGTTGGGTCAAGGTCATTCATGTCAACATTAATAGTATTGAATAATCAATTTAATGTTTTATCAGATCATTGTGACGCAATAGATTTTCCTATGAAACACACGGCCGAATTAAGTAAAACAGTACATGCTCCCGTAGATTTGCAACGAATTCATAAAATAATAAGCCAAAATCAGTTACGACCAACATTATATTCTGTAAATTTAGAACACAAATCCTTTACGTTATTTTTTGACTCTGGTAGGCCACGTAATATCATGGATTTGAGGACACATCATTTGTTGTTTTCGAACTTTCCGATAGAAAAATCCGGAGTGAGACTCTCTGGTATAGGAAATAATTAATTAAATGTCATAGGCATAACTCATGTTCAATTCAAAGTCGGTAAACGCACGTTTGCCGATACATTTGTTGTTGTACAAAACATTGATATGTATCCAGCTGTAATTATGGGATACCCATCTATGGGAAATCAAAACATTATCTTAGCCCCTGCCAAGCACAGCGTGTATATCAAAGGAAAATTCTATAAGTCTTCTAATAGCTTAAAATCAGTTTTGGATAAAAAGGAGACGACAAATGTAACCGTAACGTACGTAGAAGAACCAATAACTTATCTCACTAATAAAGAAATAATATACGCGACCAAGCAGAATTCTCGTTCACCCGTAATATCATCTTGCACGCAATCTATCGAGCCAAACGTACCTTCGAATTTAATAGTGCAAATAAAGAAAACATTACCGGGATCCGAAATATTAATCCTTTCCGACACTTTGAAAACTAACGGATTGTCTGTCACACAAGCTATTTATACAGTAGGCTCACATCAACAATGTAATAGTGAAGTCTGTAATCATTTAAATAACACTTTAGTAATTCACAAAAATTAACATATCTTGGCGTATCTGCGTAGACTTCCGTCGTCTAAACAAGGAGACGATCCCTGATCCATTCCCAGTGCCCTGTACTGACGATATTTTGTCTTTGTTAGGTCAGAATAAATATTTTACCAGTTTGGACTTACTTAAAGGCTTTCACCAGATATCATTAGAAGAAGATAGTATCCCATACACAGCCTCCAGCACAGCCAGGGGACATTATGAATTTTTACGGATGACTTTTGGTTTACGTTGTGCTCCCATAACATTTACAAGAATGATTAACATAGGGTTTGGAGACTTGTTAGGGGATATATTGCATGCCTATATGTACGATCTTGTAATCTTTTCCAACACCTTAGAAGAACATCTACGTAAGTTAGAACTAGTACTACAGAGATTAAGACAACATAACTTAAGGGTAAAGATTAGTAAGTGTGAATTTTTCAAAACAGAATTAATATATTTGGGTTTCATGGTGTCAAGCCAAGGTCTTAAAGTAGTCCATGATAAGGTGTCGGCTATACGTAATTTTCCCATACCTACTAATGTCAAGGGAATACAGCAATTTCTGGGTTGTAGTGGATATTACAGGAGTTTTATAGGCAACTATTCAACAATAGCCGCTCCTTTAACTGATCTTACGAAGAAGGGCGTAGATTTCATATGGTCTGAGCATCATCAACAGGCGTTTAATACCTTGAAAGATGAACTGTGTAGTTCTCCTATCTTAAAATTTCCTGACTTCAGTAAGGAATTCTTCATTGCAACAGACGCCTCAGACTTAGGAGTAGGAGGGGTATTGCTTCAGCAATATGATAAAAAGATTTTCCGGATAGCTTTTTATTCTCGAAAACTGAGAACTTCCGAAAGTAAGTATGCAGTAATAGACAAGGAAGGGCTAGCTATTGTTAATTCTCTAGTGCATTTTAAGTTCATAATATACGGTTATCCCGTTAAGGTTCTTACTGACCATAAACCACTATCCGAGTTCTTTAAAGGCTTCAACCACAGCCCCAAATGAACTCGGTGGCATTTGATCATTCAAGATTTTGGCGCGAGAATCGGGTATTTACCTGGGAAAGCAAATACCATTGCGGATGCGTTATCACGCAACCCCGTGTCATCTTGTACGGAGCCTTTAGATGAATTAATAGATATATCAACATCCATGCCTATTGTTAAAACGATATCTGAACAAGAAGATTTAGGCTGGAGTGCTGAATTATTACAGACTAAGCAAAGAAAAGATCAGAAAATAGAAAAAATTATAAATGCTTTGAAAGGCAATCATAAGGAAAAGGGATATATAAAGTATAAGCAGCAGAATTATATAATCAAAGATAATAGTCTGTGTAGGACCGTGACAAGGAAAACCCGCAATACACCACATGTAACTATAGACCAGGTAGTAGTACCAATCTCACTTATTTCCACTGTCCTGAATTGGTTGCATGCAAATCCATTACATGGACACCCATGGTTCTCATTAATGTCACAGAAAGCCAAATCATTGTTTTATTGGCATACAATGCTTACAGATATAAAAAAAACACATAGCTAATTGTCGCACATGTCAGGAAAACAAAGGGCATATGAAAACACCTGTCAGCCTAGGGGCTTATCCCGTGCCCAATCAACCCTTTGAAAGAATACATTTAGATTTGTTAACAGGATTTTACGAGTCAGACAGAGGAAATAAGCACCTCTTAGTAATTGTAGATGCTTTAACTTGATATACAGAACTAATAGCGCTTAAAACTAAAAGTGCGATTGAATGCGCTAGGAAGCTTTACGAGTGTTATATTTGTAAACATGGAATTCCACACATGATAACCTCAGACTTTGGTGGAGAATTTAATAATCACTTTCTTACCTCATTGTGTAAATTCCTTAGCATAAAGAAAATAAATACCATGATATATCACCCAGAGTCGAATGGGCTAGTGGAAAGAGCAAATAGGAAGGTTTTAAATATATTAAGAGTAACACTAGGGGATCAGACCCCAACTGGGATATTGCAATACCTGCGGTATTGAGTACTGTGAATCATTCATATCATATATCAATTAAAATGTCACCGCATGAAGCATTGTATGATACCCCAGTTAGAACGCCTTTCCCTGTATTAACGCCTACAACTAATCTATCAAATCCTTTAAAAGAATGTATAAATGCAAGCAAAAGTCGATATGATATCCTTTGAAAGAATTTAGAAGAATCACAAATCATAATGAAAAGGAATCATGATAAAATAGCGAAGCCAACTAAAACATATACCGTGGGTGATAATGTATACATACAGGTAAATGTACGTAAAGGGCTTAATTATAAACTAACACCTAAGTTTGAAGGCCCATTTAACATTTTGGAAACATTAACAGCCAATAGGTTTAGAGTTCAAAACGTATCCCAACCCACTGATGAGAGAATAGTATCATTGGCTCACATAAGAAATTAAAAAAAAAAGAGAGGGAAAGAAGTGAGGGAAAGATTTTTATTTGTATGTTAAAAGTTTTTTTTTTTTTAATACGGGAGTAATTACATATATTTTTCTCGTTACAGGTTTCCAAGATGAATTTTTTGTTGTTGGGAGTGATATTGTTCGCTCAGACATTTTTTCTCATGTGGGATGAGCTCTAAAACTAAAAGTATAGATTTTAAATATGGCACTATAGTTGAAAGACAAGAAGACATTTTTTATTACATCTAGCAACGTAGTTGTAGAAGTGCATATGCAAGCAATTTTTCTTCCAGAGAATGATGTCCCTAGCTTATAAAGCACCATTTCAAGGTTTGCTGTCTCATTAGATGAGTTGCATAGAAGACAATTTCATTTGGCTACAGAGAGTTCGCTTGGATCGACACTAAAAGTTGCAGAGATGCTATCTGATGACTTGCAGAATATAACTTACGAGACAGAATCTTTGGCTCGTGACGTTTTGATGTGGACTGTAGGACACGAACATAAAGAAAGACGTAACCCGTTTATTTTTGCTGCATTAAACATCTTTGGGTCTATTGCAAGTTTAGGTTTAGGAATTTGCAATTGTCTTAAGATTAGTAATCAAAATAAGAAAATCGAGTTCTTGACTCATGAAGATGAATTGATTATGTCAGAACTAAGGAATCAGTTAGCTTCAATCAATCAAATTATGGATTTAGTAAATGAACGGATGGGAGAAACTAGGCTATGTTCCTTTGTTAGACGCACGTAGGTTAGAATTTTATTACAGCCTAATTACAGTAACCGTTGAAAATAACAAGATTATGATTAAAATTCCCTTTGATTCTTCTGATGCCTGGCAATTTTACAGGATATCACCATTTCCGACTTTCATGACGAATCACTCAAATCCAGTAATATCCAGTTTGACAGGACACGTATTGATTTCCCCAGACAAGGAAACATATACGGTCATTAAAGACTTAAATCAATTAACTCACTGTTCAGATGCAATGGATAGAAAAATATGTACAGCTGACTCATTTGAATTCCATAAAAACTTAATGGATTCATGCGAGTTAGGTATATTGCTAGATGGTGCTCTCTCCCATAAAAGTGAAAATTGTCTGGATAAGCTTTATCCCTTTGACAATAATGAGTTCAAATGCAGACTGAACAATGGCTCGTGGATACGATACGACAAGGACGGCTTCAATGTTTCATGCCCGGACGGATCCACGTCCTATTCCAAAATCTTCTTTGCAGCAGATGGTTATATTGGGACTTCCCCTAATTCCATGGTGACCGGGATCAAGACCATCATCAGAGAACGAGCCTACTTAGCTAACTTCACGTGGTCGACTACAATGCCATCACTACCTCTCCCATAAAACAAGCAGGTACCCAAGCGGTTGATGAAATTGACCGAGATGGACCACCTGTCACCGACTTATAAAGAATTTCTTCACCCGATACTACCAGCAGGAACAGTTGTGACGGTGATGATATTTATCGCCGTTAACATCCTTGTTTGGCGTAGGTTAAGGAACAGTTTGCAGCTAAAACAGAACGTTTTGCCATGTCCAGACAAAACTCCTTGTTTAATTCAATTTAAAGCCGTTTGAAAGTGGCCACTTCTTTCGCTAAAAGGAATAAAATTGTCTGGGAATAGTGTGTGTACGAAAAGCAGTTAGTACGCTAGTAATATGTAATTGAAGAGACTATAGAACATTTGCATTTTTAAAAATACATTTAAAATGCATTTAAAAAATAAATAATTTTTTTCTCTCGGCATCTAATAAAATGTATAAGCCGGAATGTTAAAAGAAAAGAGAGAGAAAAAAAAAAACAGAATCTACGTGCATCTAATAAAATATGTAAGCCATATATATATATATATATATATATATATATATATATATATATATATATATATATATATATATATATATATATATATATATGTACGAAACCGTGGTACGTGTACGTACAAGGAATTCGTGTTTGTGCAATAGAATTGAATCTTTATCAAGGTAACAAATATATTTACTAATTACCGTATTGTATTAATATATGTTTCGGACAAAGGTAACAATTATTCTTTAACAACTTACCGAATCATATGTATATCAGTAATTTTTTTGGGGTACCATATAATCATTTTCTAGCAATGTACCATATATGATCTGTATTTATAATGCATTTTTTTTTTGCTCTGGTAACATCTTTTCATATGCATTATTGTTATTATTTTTTTATAATATGCCTATTTGAACATTCGTCCTCATTTGCTTATGGCTAAAGTTAAACAAAGAATGATACATATATCCAGTGACACTCCTAGTAAACATATTTTGGTGTGTTGTTAAATAAAAAAAAAAATGAGATAGATGGCCAAGCTGATGTGATAGCTAGTTATTACATGTTTAAAACACATGACGTAATATATATATATATATATATATATATATATATATATATATATATATATATATATATATATATATATATATATTTATATATATATATATATATATATATATATATATATATATATATATATATATATATATATATGTATATATATACATAGATATATATATATATATATATATATATATATATATATATATATATATATATATATATATATCTATGTATATATATATATATATATATATATATATATATATATATATATATATATATATGTATATATATATATATATATATATATATATATATATATATATATATATATATATATATATATATATATATATATGTATATATATATATATATATATATATATATATATATATATATATATATATATATATATATATATATATATATATATATATATATATATATATATATATATGCATATAAATATATCTATATATATGCATATATATATATATATATATATATATATATATATATATATATATATATATATATATATATATATATATATATGTATATATACATACATATATATATATATATATACATATATATATATATATATATATATATATATATATATATATATATATATATATATATATATATATGTATATATATATATATATATGCATATATATATAGATATATTTATATGCATATATATATATAGATATATTTATATATATATATATATATATATATATATATATATATATATATATATATATATATATACATATATATATACATATATATATATATATATATATATATATATTTATATATATATATATATATATATATATATATATATATATATATATATATATATATATGTATGTATATATATATGTATGTATATATATATATATATATATATATATATATATATATATATATATATATATATATATATATATATAGATATATTTATATATATATATAGATATATTCATATGCATATATATAGATATATATATATATATATATATATATATATATATATATATATATATATATATATATATATATATATATATATATATATATACACATATTAATGTAATGTGTATAAAATTACATGTTTAAATCCTTGACCCAAGAGGTCAATGTAGAAGTTAGGAGCGAGTGTGACAACGCCAAATCAGTCATAAGCAGGATGCGAAAGTCAAAACACTGCTAACCATTTGCAATGTAACATTTTTCATGAAGAGTAAACACAATACAAGCCGTGAGAAAGAGTTGCCTCTCACCGGATCCAAGTACCTTCCGGTATTAATGTTGTGTTTACAATTTGTCCTTAAATGCTGAGATAACTAACTAGACGTTATCATCAATATGGATATATTTGTCAGTTCTGATCAAGCTATCATACGGAATAGTAATCCGACCAAACCATCTATACTCCTGTGATGGAGATGTTAATAAGCTGTTTCAAAATAATAAACTGTTTTAAAGTTAAACTTACTTAGACCTATTCAGAAGAAGTAACCTACAAAGTCTAAACATTATAACATATTGAAGAGACATTTGATTGGAACAATAATGTGTGTTTATAACAGGTAGTGAGAAAAGTGAAGAAGAGCGGAATGAGTTCTGGAATAAATTAACTAGGTGTGTAGAAGGACTGGGTAGAAAGAATTATGTAGTTGTCATGGGTGACCTAAATGCTAGAGTGGGCGCTGGAGAGGTAGAAGATGTCATTGGGAAGTACGGCGTACCAGATGAAAATGTGAGTGGTAAGAGACTGGTAGATATGTGTGTTGAACAAGAGATGGTAATAAGTGCTAGCTTTTTTAAAAAGAAAGATAAAAATAAGTATACATGGGTAAGAGTGGCAAATGGAAGAGTAGTAGAAAGGGCATTAATGGATTATGTTTTGATAACTAAAAGAATGTTTGGAAGATTGAACGACGTGCACGTGTTTAGGGGTATGGCTAACGGTATGTCTGATAATTTTTTGGTGGAAGGAAAATTAGTTGTAGCAAAAGAGTGGGGGAATAGAGTAGGTGGATGTAAAAGGGAGGTAGTGAGGGTTGAAGAGCTAATAAAACCGGGGGTAAAAAATAGATACCAGGAAAGGTTGAAAATGGCATATGACGAGGTGAGAGTAAGAGAAACTGGTAATTTAGAGGAGGAGTGGAAGTTAGCAAAATAAAATTTTGTTCGGATTGCAAGTGATGTATGTGGCAAGAGGGTAGTTGGAGGCAGCATGAGGAAGGCCAGTGAATGGTGGAATGAAGGAGTGAAGGTAAAAGTGGAAGAGAAAAAGAGGGCTTTTGAAGAATGGCTGCAGAGTAATAGTATAGAGAAGTGTGAAAAATATAGAGAGATAAAGGTGGAAGTAAAGCACAAGGTACGTGAGGCAAAGAGGGCAGCTGACCTGAGGTGGGGTCAGGGACTGGGTCAGTCATATGAAGAGAATAAGAAGAAGTTTTGGAAAGAAGTGAAGAGAGTAAGGAAGGCTGGCGCAAGAATTGAAGAGACAGTGAAAGATGGAAATGGAAGGTTGTTAAAAGGAGAGGAGGCAAGGAAAAGGTGGGCAGAATATTTTGAAAGTTTGCTGAATGTTAAGGATATTAGGGAGGCAGATATAATTACTGTGTCAGGTGTTGAGGTGCCAGTGATGGGAGATGAGAATGAGAGAGAGATTACAATAGAGGAAGTGAGGAGAGCACTAGATGAAACGAGAGTAGGAAAAGCATCTGGTATGGATGGTGTGAAAGCTGACCTGTTGAAGGAAGGGGGTGTGACTGTACTTGAATGGTTGGTGAGATTGTTTAATATGTGTTTTGTGTTGTCAATGGTACCAGTAGATTGGGTTTGTGCGTGTAATATATTGTCCCCCTATATAAGGGTAAGGGAGATGTGCATGAGTGTTGTAATTCAGGAGGTATTAGTTTGTTGAGTGTAGTTGGAAAAGTGTATGGTAGAATAATGATTAATAGGATTAAGGATAAAACAGAGAATGCAATCTTGGAAGTACACGGTGGTTTTAGAAGAGGTAGGGCCTGCATGAATCAGATTTTTATAGTTAGGCAGATATGCGAGAAATATTTAGCAAAAGGTAAGGAGGTGTATGTTGCGTTTATGGATCTGGAGAATGCATATGATAGAGTTGATACGGAAGCAATGTGGAATGTGATGAGGTTATATGGAGTTAGTGGAAGGTTGTTGTAAGCAGTGAAAAGTTTCTACAAAGGTAGTAAAGCATATGTTAGAATAGGAAATGAAGTGAGCGATTGGTTTCCGGTGAGAGAGGGGCTGAGACAGGGATGTATGAGGTCGCCATGGTTGTTTAACTTGTATGTTGATGGAGTGGTGAGAGAGGTGAATGCTCGAGTGCTTGGACGAGGATTAAAACTGGTGGGCGAGAATGATCATGACTGGGAGGTAAATCAGTTGTTGTTTGCGGATGATACTGTACTGGTAGCAGACACAGAAGAGAAGCTTGACCGACTAGTGACAAAATTTTGAAGGGTTTGTGAGAAAAGGAAGTTGAGAGTTAATGTGGGTAAGAGTAAGGTTATGAGATGTACGAGAAGGGAAAGTGGTGCAAGGTTGAATGTCATGTTGAATGGAGAGTTACTTGAGGAGGTGGATCACTTTAAGTACTTGGGGTCTGTTGTTGCAGCAAATGGTGGAGTGGAAGCAGATGTACGTCAGAGAGTGAATTAAGGTTGCAAAGTGTTGGGGGCAGTTAAGGGAGTAGTAAAAAATAGAGGGTTGGGCATGAATGTAAAGAGAGTTCTATATGAGAAAGTGATTGTACCAACTGTGATGTATGGATCGGAGTTGTGGGGAATGAAAGTGATGGAGAGACAGAAATTGAATGTGTTTGTGATGAAGTGTCTAATGAGTATGGCTGGTGTATCTCGAGTAGATAGGGTTAGGAACGAATTGGTGAGGGAGAGAACGGGTGTAAGAAATGAATTAGCGGCTAGCGTGGATTAAAATGTGTTGAGGTGGTTTGGCCATGTTGAGAGAATGGAAAATGGCTGTCTGCTAAAGAAGGTGATGAATGCAAGAGTTGATGGGAGAAGTACAAGAGGAAGGCCAAGGTTTGGGTGGATGGATGGTGTGAAGAAAGCTCTGGGTGATAGGAGGATAGATGTGAGAGAGGCAAGAGAGCGTGCTAGAAATAGGAATGAATGGTGAGCGATTGTGACGCAGTTCCGGTAGGCCCTGCTGCTTCTTCCGGTGCCTTAGATGATCGCGGAGGTAGCAGCAGTAGGGGATTCAGCATTATGAAGCTTCATCTGTGGTGGATAATATAGGAGTATCAGCTGAACTCGGCTGAGTCCCTGGTTAGGCTGGAGGAACGTAGAGAGTAGAGGTCCCCTTTTTGTTTTGTTTCATTGTTGGTGTCGGCTACCCCCCAAAATTTGGGGAGGTGCCTTTGGTATATGTATGTATGTATGTATAACAGTACCACACCAACAATTGGTGGCAGCTTTTAACCCAAATCAACTTTAGTATCAAGAGAATCAACAGTAATGAATCTACAATTTTGACGAAGTATCTACGTCCACCGAAGAAATGAACATATTGAATACCAACAAATAAATGTTATACAAACTGAGGAACTGGATCTTCAATCAATATCTTAAGAAAACGAAGGACTGACATTCAACGTTTATTAAACATTCGAGAATCATATCCAGGAAACACTATGTTCAACATTACAACGGGAAATCGGACCGAAAACATTCACCCAAACATCAAAACTCTCGCAAACTAGTGAGCGAGAGAGGAAATGACGACATCACCCTTCGCCCATATAAACACAAGCTAAGTATATTTCTTTATTAATTTCAGTTTTAGACAGTGAAGTGTAGTTATCACGAGTCGATCGTCCATTATTGCTGGGGTGAGTTGTTTGCTAATCTTCATTTTTTCTTTCATTAAAGGAAACTGTATTCAACTTCGAATTCTCGTCTAGAATTTTTTTCTCTCTGTGCTAATTCCATTTTCTTTCAGAAGTTCTCAGGAAATATCTTTATATTAGTATCATTGTGTTGGGGGATTATGTTGTAATCTTTATTGAATAGTGTTTATGCGTTTACGCAGTGGACATCTGAATTCATATAGAGATTTTGAAAGTATTGCAAGGAATCAAAGAGATAAAAAACAAGTTAAAGTAACCATGACACCTCCTGTAAGTCCAAGTAACCCCACCCCCGGCCCGAATAACCACATCCCCGTTCCCATTGTTACGTTAGTAAATGCGCGATCAGCTATCCTCCCATTTGAAGGACGAGTACAAGGCTTCTTACCTCAGAATATCGAGTCGTGGATTTCTTCCGTCAAAGCCCATTCAAATGCTAAACAAATTATAGACCCATTTGTACAATGACAAGAAGCTAAAAGTTTTATAGACTTTTCTAAAGGAGATGCGAGTGTGTATTTGGGGGGAGTTTCATTTCAAGAGGCAGTTACATGGGACGATTTCAAAGTTAGGCTAAGTGCAGTCTATGGCGGTGAGGAAATCTTAGATGTAGTTTTAACATAGGCTAAACGAGTATCAAGATATTTTAGGTAATTCCACTTGGATTACTAGAGATAACATCTCCATGAAAGATTTCTTACGATTAATGTATTTAACTTGCATGACACTAATGTTGCAAGAAGCTTTAGTGTAGTGTTTTGATAAAAAGTTAATGCCAGCAAGTACAGAATTGTACGTATATAAACAGATAAAAAAACACATGTGTAAGTTGACTGATCTTGATCCCTTGTTTACACAAGTTTTTGCAAAAAATGAAACAAAGCCATAACAAGTAAACGTTGCTAATAATAGTCAAGTTGCAGGAATGACGTGTTATAATTGCAAACGTCAAGGTCACTTGATTGCAGACTACAGACCAAGACTCTGTTCGTTAACTATTAGTTCAACTCATTCTTATAGTCAGTGCTACTCGCGTCAGACACAACAGAATCCTAGAAATACACAGTCAAATACACAATCAATTCCACAGTCAGTTCCATATGGAAATAAAAAGAAAAATCCTCAGTTCAATAAGAAGAAACAGCCAAACGTCAATGCAGTTCAGAATCAAAAACAAACAAACAGTTCTTCAAATAACTCTGATCCTGGGCCGTCCAGCCAGAACTCGCAAGGTCAGACTAATTTTCAGAATGTGCAGAGCAAAGCAAATACCCCATAATTAACTCCAGTGGGGAAGAGAGTGATGTTGGGTCATTCAAATCAACATCAGTAGTGTTAAATAATCCATTTAATGGTTTATCAGATCATTGTGAGGCAATAGATTTTCCTACGAAACACACGACCGAATCAAATAAATCAGTGCATGCTCCCGTAGATTTGCAACATATTCACACAATAATAAGCCAAAATGAGTTATGACCAACATTATATGCTGTAAATTTAGAACACCGGTCTTTTACATTAATTTTTTACTCTGGTAGACCACTTAATATGGATTTGAGGACACATCATTTTTATGTTTTCGATTTTCCCGATAGAGAAGTCCGGAGTAAGGCTCTCGGGTATAGGTAATAATGAATCAAATGTAATAGGCGCAACTCATGTTCAGTACAAGGTCGGTAAGCACACGTTTGCCGATACCTTTGTTGTTGTACAAAACATTGATATGTATCCAGCTGTAATTATAGGATACCTGTCTATGGGTAATCAAAACCTTATCTTAGCCCCTGCCAAGCACGGCGTGTATATCAAAGGAAAATTCTGTAAGTCTTCTAATATCTTAAAATCAGTTTTAGATATAAAGGAGACGACAAATAAAACAGTAACGTATGTTGAAGAACCAATAACTTGTCTCATTAATAAAGAAATAATATATGCGACCCAACAGAATTCTTGTTCACGCGTAATAACATCTTACACGCAATCTATCGAGCCAAATGTATCTTCAAATTTAATAGTGCAAATAAAGAAAACGTTACCGGGATCTGAAATATTAATCCTTTCCGACACTTTGAAAACTAACTGATTGTCCGTCACACATGCTATTTATACAGTAGGCTCACATCAACAATGTAATATTGAAGTCTGTAATCATTTAAATACCACTTTAGTAATTCACAAAAATCAACATATCTTGGATGTAGAAGTTTATAAACATCGTATTCTTACCGTCGCTGAAATCAATCATGCTCAATCAGTTGTGGATGAATCCCTTTTGCAATCTATTAAAAATAAAATCAATAAAGACATTCAAGAAGAAGAAGAAATTAAGCAGAAATTTTATGGACTTTTAACTGAATATCATGATGTTTTCCCACTACGGATGGATCCTTAGGTAAAACAGATGTTATCGAACATCAAATAAGGTTAAAGGACAAGCAGAAAATTATCTATGTACCCTCGTACAGACTCCCTATGAAATTCCAGAATGAGATAAATGATGAAGTAGGTAAAATGCTAAAAGAAGGAGTCATTAGGAAATCGAACAGCCCTTATAATTTTCCATTAATAGTTGTACCGAAAAAAGATCAAACATGGCGTATCTGTGTAGATTTCCATCGCTTGAATGAGGAAACGATCCCTGATCGATTCCCATTGCCATGTACTGGCGATATTTTATCTTTGTTAGGTCAGAATAAATATTTTACCAGTTTGGACTTACTTAAAGGCTTTCACCAAATATCATTAGAAGAAAATAGTATCCCATACAATGCCTTCAGTACAGCCATGGGACATTATGAATTTTTACGTATGCCTTTTGGTTTACGTTGTGCTCCCATAACAATTACAATAATGATTAACACAGTGTTTGGAGATCTGTTAGGGGATATATTGCATTCCTATATGGATGACCCTGTAATCTTTTCCAATACCTTAGAAGAACATCTACGTAAACTAGAACTAGTACTACAAAGACTAAGACAACATAACCTAGGGGTAAAGATTAGTAAGTGTGAATTTTTCAAAACAGAATGGTTCTATTTGGGTTTTACGGTGTCTAGCCAAGGTCTTGAAGTAGTCCACGATAAGGTGTCGGCTATCCGTAACTGTGTAGATTTCCATCGCTTGAATGAGGAAACGATCCCTGATCGATTCCCATTGCCATGTACTGGCGATATTTTATCTTTGTTAGGTCAGAATAAATATCTTACCAGTTTGGACTTACTTAAAGGCTTTCACCAAATATCATTAGAAGAAAATAGTATCCCATACAATGCCTTCAGCACAGCCATGGGACATTATGAATTTTTACGTATGCCTTTTGGTTTACGTTGTGCTCCCATAAAAATTACAAGAATGATCAACACAGTGTTTGGAGATCTGTTAGGGGATATATTGCATTCCTATATGGATGACCCTATAATCTTTTCCAATACCTTAGAAGAACATTTACGTAAACTAGAACTAGTACTACAAAGACTAAGACAACATAACTTAAGGGTAAAGATTAGTAGGTGTGAATTTTTCAAAACAGAATGGGTCTATTTGGGTTTTACGGTGTCTAGCCATGGTCTTGAAGTAGTCCACGATAAGGTGTCGGCTATCCGTAACTTTCCGATACCTACTAATGTCAAGGGAATACAGCAATTTCTGGGGTGTAGTGGATATTACAGGCGTTTTATATGCAATTATTTAATAATAGCCGCTCCCCTAACTGATCTTACAAAGAAGGGCGTAGATTTCATATGGTCTGAGCAGCATCAACAGGCGTTTAATACCTTAAAAGATGAACTGTGTAGTTCTCCTATCTTGAAATTTCCTGACTTCGGTAAGGAATTCTTCATTGAAGCAGATGCCTCAGACTTAGGAGTAGGTGGGGTATTGCTTCAGCAATATGAAAAACTATTTTTCCCGATGGCTTTTTATTCTCGAAAACTAAGAACTTCCGAAAGTAAGTATGCAGTAATAGACAAGGAAGGACTAGCTATTGTTAATTCACTAGTGCATTTTAAGTTCATAATATACGGTTATCCCGTCAAGGTTCTTACTGATCATAAACCCCTAACCGACTTCTTTAAAGGCTTTAGTCACAGCCCCAAACGAACTCGGTGGCATTTGATCATTCAAGACTTTGGCGCGAGAATCGGGTATTTACCTGGGAAAGCAAATATCATTGCTGATGCATTATCACGCAACCCCGTATCATCTTGTACGGAGCCATTAGCTGAATTAATAGATATATCAACATCCATGCCTATTGTTAAAACTGTATCTGAACAGGAAGATCTGGGCTGGAGTGCTGAATTATTACAGACTGAGCAAAGAAATGATCAGAAATTAGAAAAAATTATAAATACTTTGGAAGGAAATCGTAAGGGAAGGGAATATATAAAGTATACACAGCAGAAATATATAATCAAAGACAATATTCTGTGCATATCCGTGACAAGGAAAACCCGCAATACACTACATGTGACTAGCGACTAGGTAGTAGTACCAATCTCACTTATATCCACTATCCTAAATTGGTTACATGCAAATACATTGCATGGACACCTGGGGTTCTCCATAATGTCACAGAAAGCCAAATCATTGTTTTATTGACATACGATGCTGACAGATATAAAAAATCACATAGCTAATTGTCGCACTTGTCAGGAAAACAAAAGGCACACGAAAACACCTGTCAGCCTAGGGGCTTATCTCGTGCCCAATCAACCATTTGAAAGGATACATTTAGATTTATTAACAGGGTTTTACGAGTCAGACAGAGGAAATAAGCACCTCTTAGTTAATGTAGATGCTTTGACTCGATATACAGAACTGATAGTGCTTAAAACTAAAAGTGCGATTGAATGCGCAAAGAAGTTTTACGAGTGTTACATTTGTAAAAATGGAATTCCACATATGATAATATCAGATTTGGGTGGAGAATTTGATAATCATTTCCTTACTTCATTGAATTCCTTAGCATAAAGAAAATCAATACCATGATCTATAACCCAGAGTCAAATGGGCTAGTGGAAAGAGCAAATAGGAAGGTTTTAAACATATTAAGATTAACACTAGGGGGATCAGACCCCAACTGGTATATTGCAATACCTGCGGTACTAAGTACTCTGAATCACTCATATCATATATCAATTAATATGTCGCCGCACGAGGCATTGTATGGTACCCCAGTTAGAACGCCTTTCCATGTATTAACGCCTACAACTAATTTATCAAATCCTTTAAAAGAATGTATAAATGCAAGGAAAAGTTGTTTTGATATCCTTCGAAAAAATTTAGAAGAATCACTAATCTTAATGAAAAGGAATCATGATAAAATAGCGAAGCCAACTAAAACATATACCGTGGATGATAATGTGTACATACAGGTAAATGTACGTAAATGACTCAATTATAAACTAACACCTAAGTTTGAAAGCCCATTTAGCATTTTTGAAACATTAATGGCCAATAGATTTCGAGTTCAAAACATATCCCAACCCACTGATGAGAGAATTGTACCATTGGCTCACAGAAGAAATTAAAATAAGAGAGAAGGAAGTAAGGGATTTTTTTTTTATTTTTATCTATGAAACTTATATGTTAAAATTTTTTCCTTCTTAATACAGGTGTATTTACATATATTTTTCTCATTACAGGTGTCCAAGATGAAGTTTTTATTGTTAGGAGTGGTATTGTTCGCTCAGACATTTTTCTCGTGTGGGAAGAGCTCTAAAACTAAAAGTATAGATTTTAAATATGGCACTATAATAGAGAGACAAGAAGACGTTTTTATTACATCAAGTAACATAGTTATAGAAGTACGTATGCAAGTAATTTTTCTCCCAGAGAATGACGTCACTAGCTTAAAGAGCGTCATTTCAAGGTTTGCTGCTTCATTAAATGAAATGCATGGAAGACACTTCCCTTTTAATACAAAAAGTTCGCTTGCACCGACACTAAAAGTTGCAGAGATGCTATCCGACGACTTGCAAAATAAGACTTACTAGGCAGAATTTTTGGCTCGTGACCTTTTGATGTGGACAGTAAGACACACTAACCTTGAAAAACGTAACCCGTTTATTTTTGCTCCACTAAACATCTTTGGATCTGTTGCAAGTTTAGGCTTAGGGATTTCAAATCTCTGTTGCAAGTTTAGGCTTAGGGATTTCAAATCGCCTTAAGATTAGTAATCAAAATAAGAAAATTGAGTTTTTGACTCATGAAAATGAATTGATTTTATCAGAACTAAGGAATCAGTTAGCTTCAATCAATCAAATTATGAGTTTGGTGAACGAACATTCTAGTAATATCAGTCAGATTATGGAAGTACAAGATTTGTTGGCAACGTTAACGTATTGTAATTCAAAAATAGATCATATCCATAATAGAATTGCACATTTCATTGAGAAATCAAAAGACTATGTGGAAGCTATTATGCTAGCAACTAAAGGTGTACTGTCACCCCATTTGTTGCCGATAAGAGACTTACCGTTGATTGTGGAGAACGGACGGGAGAAATT
>NW_027171690.1:62500-77500 GCF_036898095.1 Palaemon carinicauda
AACAAAAGTATATCGTCAACGTAACATGTACAGAAAAGTTGAAAAATGGCCCTAGCATTACAAAGGGCAAAACAGGGGTAATTGAAGTTTTATGTACCGAAGTGGATGGTGATGGCCATGTCACACGTCTGAAACTTGTGATCACGGGGGGGGGGGGGGGGGGGGGGGCATTGTCTTGATATGGTGATAAATACCATATTTTGTGGGAACCGTTGGTGTTTGAAGGAGTTTTACGCCAAAAATTTCTGGGTACTATATGAGGAGGCAGGCGTAGGCTTCCGTAGGTGTGCTGATGTGGAGAGCAAAGCCCGAGGGGCAGGTTGGAGAGACCTTAAGGAGTACGAATTTGCTTCAGCTAACTGTCAGTGAGCTGAGTCGACAAAGTGGTGAAAATGTGAATTAAGTCCACACTGAGGATTTGTAATGTGTCGTCAGCAAAGAGAAACTTCCAGATATATTTGGTGTTTCCTCAGAATAATATAAGGGTTTCATAACCATGGGTGGGTATTGCAGATCTGTTGACATCTACCAAGCGGATATCGGCAGATTAAAAAAATACTACGTTGTGTTCTGGAAAGTTGTCTGGGCAGAAAAGAATGGAAAACACAAATGTCTACCAAGAATCGCAGGCCCATACCTGCGTCATGTAAAAAAAAAAAAGGTTATTGACAGGGCAGGCCACTGCCACTATTGATGGCTTATTTGCACAGTTTTTGGTCACTGACAACCATTGATATATTTCTTCGAAGAAGCACTGATTGTGGAGTGGTAGTAGCATAACTGCAGCAGATGGATGTTGTTAAG
The DNA here is from genome assembly GCF_036898095.1 of Palaemon carinicauda. Classification (NCBI taxonomy): domain Eukaryota; kingdom Metazoa; phylum Arthropoda; class Malacostraca; order Decapoda; family Palaemonidae; genus Palaemon; species Palaemon carinicauda. The sequence goes on from NW_027171690.1 coordinate 63,305, forward strand.
GGGATGTACGCCATGGTGTTTGATGTAACAACTTTAAAAAATCGAATATCATTTTATTGTTTGTATGTATGCAGAAACATATCGTACATGATCTCCAGAAGTTTCAGCCAATTATATTAACAAATAATTAAGATAAAGAGGTCTTTAAATGATGACATCATCCTTACTGCGTTGTCTGCATGACCGAGTTTGACAGAATCGTATTTGCGTGTTTACTTTTATATTCATATAGCAATTTTATCACTTATATTTTGAAATCACGTATGTCTGGTAGCGATGGAAGGCACTGGTAGAAGGCAGCTGAATACAAACTATGTTCTACGAGAGAAGTAGTCAGAGCTTCCAAAGACTTATAGAAGTTGCGTAACATGTGTGTTTGTTTACTTGCAGTTTGTATGTACATTGTGTTTTCACAACGTCCTCGTAAACTTTGTAGGAAGGCCAATGTTATTTAAGGCCAAGGAAAGAACAAAAAGTAAGCAAAGAGCAACAAAAAAGAACCAAAAAGAGAGGGAAACAGGAAAAAGAGTACAAAGCTGGAACATTCTAACTAAAACTCTGGCAACAATGAAAGACTGCTGGCTACTCATGATACCCTTATACTAAGTCACTTAGTAAACTTAGGGTTTAAATACCTCGTATAGGGAGCCTTCATGTAGGAATAAACCATAAAAGAACAGATTAAGGTTACCATAATAATGTTATCTTGATTTATGAAAGAAAAAAGTGAAAATTTATAGCATATCTTTTGGAGCTCATAACTCAAAACATACTTATTAAAATTTAGGTACATTTTTCTGACTTATTTATTGTCCAATTTAGAGAAAAAGCTATCATTGAAAAAAAGAATAAAAATCCCCAAATTTTATGTAACAGAATTTTCATTTTCCATTTTCTATTTTTTCCATGATTATTTTACTTACAGATGAAGAAAATTTAGAAAAAATCCTTAAAAACCAGAATAAGGAAAATCGAAAATCTGTCACACAGAATTATTCTATTTATAAAGAAGTTTTGATGGTATGATTTTCAATACAATTGGTGTCACATTAGAGGAGAAAAAATGTACCGAATTTCTTTTTTTTCAAATCATGATTTTTGATAATAAATCAAAAAGTATATGATGAAGGTATTATATATGTCTAAAGCATCATATTATTATTATTATTATTATTATTATTATTATTATTATTAGCTAAGCTACAACCCTAGTTGGAAAAGTAAGATGCTTTAAGCCTAAGGGCTCTAACTAGGAAAAATAGCCCAGTGTGGAAAGGAAATAAGGAAATAAATGAACGATATAAGAAGTAATGAAAATTAAAATAAAATATCTTAAAAACATTAACAACATTAAAACAGATATTTGATTTAAACTTTTGGAATTCTACTGATTCAACTACCCGATTAAGAAGATCATTCCACAACTTGGTCAGAGCTGCTAGAGAACTATGTAGTATTAAGCCTCATGATGGAGAAGGCCTGACTATAAGAATTAACTGCATACCTAGTACTACGAACAGGATGGAACTTTCCGGGGAGATCTGAATGTAAAGGATGGTCAGAATTATAAAAAATCTTATGAAACATGCTTAATGAACGATGGTGCCTGAGATTAATATCTAGATCAGGAATAAGAAAGTTAATAGACCGTAAGTTCCTGTCCAACAAATTAAGATAAGAATCAGCAGCTGAAGACCACAAAGGAGAACAATACTTGAAACAAGGTAAAATGAAAAATTAAAACACTTCTTCAGAATAGATTGATCACCAAAAATCTTGAAAAACTTTCTCAATAAGCCAATTTTTTGTGCAATTGAAGAAAACACAGACCTAATGTGTTTCTCAAAAGTAAATTTTACGTCTGGAATCACACCTAAAATTCTAAAAGAGTCTTGCAATGTTAAAAAAACATTATCAATGCTTAGATCCGAATGCTGAGGAGCCACGGTCCTTGACCTACTTACAATCATACTTTGCATTTTGTTAGGATTCTCCTTCATACACCATAATTTGCACCATGAACTAATTTTAGCTAGATCTCTACCAAGGGATTCAGCAACCTCAGATCTACATTCAAGAGATAGAATTGATTTAAAGAGAGTAGCATCATCTGCATATACAACTAGCTGGTTTTCTAGACCAAACCACATGTCTTGTGTATATAGCATGAAATGTGATGGGCCAAGAACACTACCTTGAGGAACATCATACATCACATTTCTATGCTCACTATGGTGCCCATCAACAATAACTCTTTGCAATCTATTACTCAAAAATTAAAAAACAACACTCAGATACGACTCACCCACTCGCATCTGTTTAAGTTTGAAAACAACGGCCTCATGATTACCCCAGTCAAAGGCAGCAGTAAAATCAAGGCTAATCATCCGAACTTCCTGACCACAATCAAGGGATTTCTGTACGGCATTTGATACTGTAAGAAGGGCATCACATGCTCCAAGGTCTTTACGAAAACCAAATTGCAAACTAAGGAACAGATGATTACCTGCAACAAACATATTAAAACGTTTTGCCAAAAGATGTTAAAAAACTTTAGATAATATGGGATATATGGAAATTGGGCGGTATTCAGTTGGACTTGAGCTACCACAAACACATTTACATAGTTGACTTACATTACCAATTCTCCAACAATGGATAGAAACTCCTCTTATTGCTAATTTGCAAAAAAATAACAGATAACTTTGGAGCTAAGATATCTGTTGTCTTTATAAAAAACAAAGGAAAAATTACTATTTGAATTTACACCTCCATAAGCTTCAAGGTCTATCAAGAGAGCTATAATTTCACGAAATCGAAAAGCTAAACTAGTTAGTTTAGCCTCAGGAAAACAGGAATGAGAAAGTTCAAGTTTCTCATTACTCGGCTTTCTGTCAAATACATCTACCAACAGGTTTGCTTTTTCCTGTGGACAGTGAGTGACAGAGCCACCTGGTTCAAGTAAAGTAGGAACTGTTGCATCAAACTAAAGAGTGCAAATTTATTGGTACTCCACCACTTAATAAGAATTAAAAAATAAGGCTTAGATACGACCCACCCACCCCCATCTGTTTAAGTTTGAAAACAACGGCTACATGATTAACCCAGCCAAAGGCAGCACTAAAATCAAGGCTAATCATACAAACTTCCTGACCAAAATCAAGGGATTTCTGTAAGGCATTCGATATTGTGAGAAGGGCATCACCTGCTCCAAGGTCTTTACGAAAATTAAATTGCAAACTAAGGAACAGACGATTACCTGCAACAAACCTATTAAAACATTTTGCCAAAAGATGTTCAAAAACTTTAGATAAAAGGGGAAATATGGAAATTGGGCGGTAATCAATTGGACTTGCGCTACCACAAACACATTTACATAGTGGAGTTACATTACCAATTCTCCAACAAGTGCTAAAAGCTCCTCTTATTGCTTATTTGCAAAAAATAACAGATAACTTTAGAGCTAAAATATCTGTTGTCTTTATGAAAAACAAAAGAAAAATACTATTTGGATCTACCCCTCCATAAGCATCAAGGTCCATTAAGAGAGCTATAATTTATAACCGAAAAGCTAAACTAGTTAATTTAGCCTTAGGAAAACAGGAATGAGGAAGTTCGGGTTTCTCATTACTCTGCTTTCTGTCAAATACATCTACCAAAAGGTTTGCTTTTTCCTATGGACAGTGAGTGACAGAGCACCTGGATTAAGTAAAGGAGGAATTGTTGCATCAAACTAAAGAGAGGAAATTTAATGGAACTCCACCACTTATACTCGTGGGTTGTACCAGAAAGTGTTTCATTTATGGTTAAATTGTATCTTCTTTCAGTTGAAGCATAAACTCTGAGATAAAGCTCTAAGCTGAGTATAGTTATTCCATGCCAAATCTGATCTGTTACCCTTCCAAAGATGATAGGCCTCCTGCTTCTCCAAATAAGCACATCTACAATCACCATTGAACCTTGGTTTGTCCTTTCTCGGTACCCTATTACACGAGAAGAGATACACCTATTAATTATGCTGACTATATTCTCATTCAAAGGGACTTCAGGATCAACACCACTTTATAATTGTGACCAATTCAAGCCCAAAAGATCATGCAAAATCCCATTCTAGTCTACTTGAGATTTCATATAAATCTTACATTAGTAAGATACATCAGGGACAGGCTGCTCAGTCCTCACTACTAATGAAATTATGGCATGACCAGTTGTCTAAACTGGGGAACCAACCTTACTTGTTATAATGCCAGGGGAGTCAGTGTATACGAGGTCCAAGCAGTTACCAGACTTTTGAGTAGCTTCACTTATGGTTTGCTGGCAGCCTGATTCAGAGGCAAAGTCTGAAGCTCCTAAGTTTGGTAAGAGAAACAGAATTTATCCACTCCCTATGGTGAGCATTTAAATCACCAAAAATATGACCAAAGATGCCTTTCTATCATATTCTTGTATCTTAGCCATAATGATAAGAGGACAATACAAGATAGAATCCTACATGTCAGGATTCCGATAGATCAAAGATAAATAGAAGTTGTTATGCCTGCCACAAACTTTTATTACCTGAATCTCATGACATCCACAATCATAGCAGGACTTATGAGAAGCAGGGTACTCAGTCTTATCATACACCGCCCTCCCCCTGGCCCTAGGGATGGTATCGTGTTTCAACAGTTATAAGGAGCTCAGAGGAGTGCCTCATATTAGAAACCAAACTTTCTGAGCGCAAAAGAATATCCTACTGTGTGGACGCAACTGTAAGGTCTTGAATATTTGCTTGAAGACGAAGAATATTACAGTATATGACATTGACGAAATGTATGACGAACTGGTCCCGGATTTCACTCAATGTCTTCAGAGAGCATACAAATTAATGGTGATAAAAAAGATGAGCATGCTTAAAACCCAAATTAAAAAGAATGATAACAAGAGCAAAATGTACAGAAACATAAATAAAGTGATTGGTCAAACCCATAGACCACAGAAGAAAAGTCGGAAAAACTGGTCAACATGGAAGAGTCGTTACATTATGCAGGGCTAAATACCCTACAAGATAGCCACTTCAACTGAAGGGAGGACAGTGAGGATAGTTTTGAAAAGTAAAAGAATCAGAAATGGAAAGGACGACCTTTTAATAAACCACCCTGCATCCATGGCCTTTCTATCAACCCTGCCCAACACACCATTTAAAAAAGAAAATACAAGAGGAAGAAAAAATTATATACAAAAAATCATATATATATATATATATATATATATATATATATATATATATATATATATATATATATATATATATATATATATATATATATATATAGATATATATATATATATATATATATATATATATATATATATATATATATATATATATATATAGATATATATATATATATATATATATATATATATATATATATATATATATATATATATATATATATATATATATATATATATATATATATATATATATATATATATATATATATATATATATATATATATATATATATATATATAAAATATGCAAGATAAAACACTGTGCCGGAGTGTACCATCAAGCAAGAGAACTCTAACCCAAGAAAGTGGAAGACCGTGGTACAGAGATTATGGCACTACCCAAGACTAGAAAACAATGGTTTGATTTTGGAGTGTCCTTCTCCTAGCAGAGCTGCTTACCATAGCTAAAGACTCTCTTCTACCCTTACCAAGAGGAAAGTAGCCACTGAAGAAAGGCAGTGCAGTAGGTAACCCCTTAGGTGAAGAAGAATTGTTAGGTAATATCAGTGTTTTTACGTGTGTGAGGAAAGACGAGAAAGTGTAAAGAATAGGCTGGACTATTCGGTGTATGTGTAGGCAAAGAAAAAATGAGCCATAACCAGAGAGAGGGATCAAATGTATTACTGTCTGGCCAGTCAAAGGATCCAATATCTCTCTAGTGGTAGTATATCAATGGGTGGCTGCTGCCCTGGCCAACCTACTACCTGCTAGAAATTGTGTATTTTGAATAATTAGAAAAAATAAATGGAAGACATAGCAGACAATCCCCATAAGTGGTTGGAAAGGTTGATGGTTAGGGCGTAAGCAAGGGATGGTATATGGTGGTGGTGGGCTGCTTTGTCACCAGTCGGGTGCATAACAGGATGGGCATCCTTGTCCTACCACATTCATATGAACTTCGGTCGATGTTTGATAGTTGTCCACTTCGTCAGAGGTGGAGTTGTTGATGGAAGTCTGAAAGGCAGTGAATTGAATGTCTAAAAGGGTGTCGACTTTGGCCATCAGGTCCTTCATGGGAAAGATATCAACATCATGGATGGCAGAATGTACAGGTTTGAGTAGGCGCTCTACCCACGATGCACAAAGTAGATTCACTTCCTAAGGAGAGCAGTCAGCGGCAGGTAGCAGGCGAGCAATAGTGGTTATATCCTTGAGGGCAAGCAAAAATTTTTGGTCCCCCAACGGTTGTTGAGAAAGCAGAAAAATTTTCGCTATGCAGCCGGTATGTGATGGCTAGTACTGCTCCAGGAGGTATGATTTGACATATTCATATGTTATGGAAGTTTCCAGTTGTTCACACATCCATTCTGAGATTTCCAGGAAAGTGAGTCCGCCGGGTATTGGCAGTGAACATAATCAGTTTTGGTACCTGACCCAGTTACGCCCTTTATGCAAACCTAGACTTCAGCCCGTTGGAAATAGGGGAACACTTCTCCGATGGCGATGGATAGTAGTTTCAGTGGAGTGGCACTGATAGCAGACTCAAGGGTCTGCGGGCGGTATCATCAAAGAATAAGGCACGATAGGTAGTTGAACACTCAGGGGGTCCCCAATATGCCGGTGAGCAGTTAGGTTTTAACTGTGAGACTCTGGAGAATGCAACTGAACTTTATTTGGTCAGAGCTTTAGTATTCATACAGCCCCGTTCCAGTCAAGAACGGAACAAAAATTTAAACACAATGGTGCAGTAATTTAAATTAATAGACAGGTTATCAGTGAGATGTGAGAGCAGTAACGACAATACAAAAAAGAAAAAAAAAAGACATGCCGTTATAATATAAGAGCGTGTGTGTGTGATACACGAGCGGTACTCAGATTTGCTGTTATCTTTTCACTGGTTCTTCATTTCACTGTTATAGACCAACAAGTATAAGCCTAACAGCTCATGTTTAATTTTGTTTGAGCTTTTGTGACGTTCTTACTCGGAAGTCCTGGTATTTAAGCTCTATGTCTGTTTAATAAAGTTTAGTAGCATTCACCTCGCCTCTCAGTTATCAACGAATTAACACCTTTCGCACAGGGAAAAACTTTTGTTAATAAGACTAATGATAAAGAGTATAGCCAGAAGACTTATGATTAACTCGAGGCGAAAACTCTCTTGGTAGATGAAAATTAACGAACTTTTTATCCGTTTACTTTTTTTCAATTGGGTTAATATAGGGAAGTGTCTTGGTGGTAATTGGGATATTCAGATGTAAGTTTCCTGTCACTGAAGAGCCAATTTATTCGCTATTGAAGATTTCAATGGAGAGACGTGTCTTTAATTATTACAATAATGGGGGAGTTTGTCGTAACAATGAAATATCCTTTTGGGAGAGACATCGCTCATACGAATCCTAGTTATCTTTTCTTTTTATAAAGATTCCTTACGAAGGACAGATGAGACTACTTGTTATTCCTCGCTTTGCCATGTGTACACGTATATTGAATATTGCACGTCTAATTTACGCTTCAATTGATGGTATTGTTATTCAAGGATTTTTTTCACCTTTTTTTTGTGTAATATTTTCCTCTTTTCTGTTGTTTTCCATCTTTCATCAAAAGGAGTTCGAAAGGATTTCTTAGATAATTCTCTTGAACTATAGAGACGACTATGACCTTGGATTCACTCAATGAGGAGGCAGTCTAATTGTCTCCACTTTCTCAATTTCTGTGATCATCAGGACATCAATTAGTAAGAACGTAAATGACAATGGAAATAACATTGAAAGGCGGAAGAATTAAAAGAGGGAATACAAAAAAAATAATAAATAAAAAAAAGGAAACTTTATTATTGGTTATGGTGCTTAATAACCTTGTCACTCCCTGGCAAAAAACCATAATACAAAGGAACTTACAGTGGAGTCTCCCAGAAGTGAATTTAGTGCCAAGTCATTAGTCAACTGCTGTTCGTTGCACCTAGTTACATTTTATATACTATAAAGTGTAACAATCCATTTATGTATATTGTCTTTGTCAGAAATTTTCGTAAACATAATAGGACAAAAAATTACGTAGACATTCCTTGTTTTGTCAATCATACGATTTGGGAAATTACCTTCAGATTTAACCAATCTTTCACAAAGAGAAGACGTGAGACAATGTACATAATATTGTCACTATAAATCTTAAGCTTAGGAGTAACTCCGTAATCCAGCCACTACCATCCCCCTTTTAATATTAATATTTCGTGTTAATAGTAACAACAAAAACCTGCTCATTCATGTATAATTTTCTTTCATCCCCTGCTGTGAAGAAAATATCCAAAATAAAGCCACCTAACTTGAACACGGCCTTGGTAAGAGAGAGAGAGAGAGAGAGAGAGAGAGAGAGAGAGAGAGAGAGAGAGAGAGAGAGAGAGAGAAAACAGGGTTTGCGATGACATCTTTGGAAATACCTCCAAACGACCTTAATATTTTTAGGCTAAAAGCAACAACCATTTTTTTTCTCCGACCATCCAGAGGTTATGTCCCATCATAAAGAGAATTGTAGTCGGGAGGAAACCTGGTCACTGCTTCTGAGGGCATTGGTTGAGTAGCAAATAAGTGTGGGATGTCCATATCAATGACTTATTTATAGGACTGAACTAGAGTAAAAGTGTCTATCTCCTTCATAAAAGGAATGTCAATTGGCAAACTCTGACCCCCAAATGTGTGAGGCGAAATTTATTTACATGGATATTGTAAGGAAAAAGGGAATAAATGAGAGGAAAAGAAGTGAAAGGACACCGCTCCCTTCTTCGTCCACAAAATCAACAAACTGTTTATTTATTTGAATTTTCCTTTCGCCACACTGTGGTTTCCGATGTATATGTATTCCGCTCTATCAGAGCTACATTTTGACATATGTATCATTTCATTACATGTTTCTGTTAATTTAACTCATAATTCGTATATTTGTAAGTGTAAGAAAACACATATATTTTGGCGGCCAATCCAATCTGATCTGGCACCAGCGCCATCCTACCTTTCCGTCCGCACCTTGTAATATACTCCCGTGCACATTTGAATAAAGTATCAGTTGATCTTGGTGACGCTTGTCTCACTGTCCTTACAACTGGTGACCCCGGAGTTGAAAGTAGAATTAGCGGTTTTGGCTTTGCCATTAACGGACTTATTACGGCCGTGCTACCTTCTCTATACTCCGTTACCTTAGGCATGAGCCTGCCTTTGGTTCTCCCACACTTCGGTGAATGTAAGGCAGTAGGATGAGCTTAACCGACATATCAACTTCTCACCTCTTCGTCGACTCGTCGTCTGGCCACGATGCAGGGAGCAACATGCCCATCGCACCCAATGGCCTCGCCTCCACGCCCAAAGTCAAACTGCCGCCCTTTTCTCAACACAAAACCGCTTCCTGGTTCCTGAGAGCAGACGTACTCTTCTGTGTCGCTAGACTCAGCGACTTCTGCGCCAAGGCTGACATCGTTCTCACCTCCATACCTGAAGAGGTATTCGACAGGATTTCCCCATGGCTCGACGCCCAGGCTGGCCAAGTTTCATACGACAACCTGGGAACGAAACTCATCGGTATCTACTCCCTCTCCGTCTCAGCAAGGGCACAGAGAGTCCTGGACCTCGCCGGCAAGTCCATGGGTGACACCTCTCCTGTCGTGGCGTGGGACGAGTTAACCGGCCTGTTTATGCTCCCCGAAAAAGACAGCAACGGCCGACGACATGAGATTAGCTTATCTCGCGAGATCTTTCTTCGACACCTACCACAAGACGTAAGGGCCCGATTGACAGACGCCGACACGCTCCCGATAAACGAACTCCTGTCGAAGGCTCAGAAGCTTCACGAGGCCTCCAAAGCATCTCGCCTCGGAGCATCATCGTAAACACCGCCTTTGTTCTCCTCCTTCAGCAGCTGCTCTTCCATAGACTCCTCGGCAACGGCCGCTGAGGACGACGCGACCAACGTTCTATCAAGAAAGAAACCGCAGCAACCAACACGACCGAACCCTAGGACTAACCCAGCATGGTGCTTCTACCACCAACAGTTCGGCAGCGATGCCAAGAAATGTAGAGACCATGCAGTTTCCCTAGAAGACGACGCCAGAAGCATCCACCTGCCACCATCGCAGCTGCAGGTAACCAAAACAAGAATGGTTTCTATATCCTCGATATCATTTCCAACCGTAGACTCATGGTAGACACCGGCGCAATGCAGTCAACGTTCCCACCTTCCAAGTCTGACCTAGACCGTAGTCCCAACAAAAACGCTCCCTCACTCATTGCCGCCAACAGAACTCCCATACGGTGCTATGGGATTAGGACCCTCAAGATATCTATCATGGGCCGTTCGTATTCTTGGCCCTTCGCCATCGCTGACGTCAATCGCCCCCTCCTCGGTGCGGATTTCCTTGCCCACCACGGACTCCTCATTGGTGTCGCCAACAAACGTCTCATCAACACGGGAACCTGCCAATCCCGCGCCCTAGAACACGGCCCTGCAACAATGTCCGTATCTGCCGTAACGACGCACCCCTACACCGATCTCCTACAAGAATTTCCCGAGGTTTTCAAGCTCGAGCTCCGACACTCGCCAGGTTCCCCATCCAAGCACGGGATCTACCACCATATCACAACGACAGGACCTCCTACTCACGCCAAATTCCGCCGCCTCCCGCCCCAGATACTGAAGGATGCTAAATGTGCCTTTGAGGACATGGAACGCATGGGTATCTGTAAGAAAGCATCGAGCCCCTGGGCATCGCCCCTACACATGGTAAAAAAGCCGGACGGGTCCTGGAGACCTTGCGGCAACTACAGGCGCCTCAACCTCATCACAATGCCCAATCACTACCCGCTGTCTAACATGCAGGACCTAACGAACGCGTTGCACGGCGCAAAGTATTTTACCAAGATGTACCTCCTCAAGTATTACTTCCAGGTCCCCGTATTTCCGGAAGACATCCCGAAAACTGCCATTGTAACGCCGTTTGGATCCTACATCTTTGTATACTCAAACTTCGGTCTACTCAACGCTAGGGCGACCTTTCAACGACTAATGGATAGCATTCTGGGTAACCTACCTCTCTGCGTCTGCTACATCGACGACATCCTGATATTCTCAAAAACTAAGGAGGAACACTGGAGGCACGTCCGCACCATCCTCAAACGCCTACAGGAGAACGGCCTAGTCGTATGCTTTGACAAGTGCACGTTCGGTGCGGAAGGAGTGGATTTCCTTGGTCACAGCGTATCCTCGTGCGGGGTAAAACCCATGACAACCAAGGTCGACGCCATCAGAAAGTTCCCGATACCTACGATCATCCGCCAACTTCAAGTGTTCCTGGGGATGGTCAATTACTACAGGCGCTTCATCCCCAACATCGCACAAACCCTGTCACCCCTCGACAACGTCCTGAAAGGAAAAGCGAAAAAACTCAAGTGGGGTTTGCCCCAACAACAGGCATTTGCCCGGACGTAGGATGCCCTCGGGAATGCCACCACCCTGGCTCATTTCGACGACAACGCGTCCCTACGACTAACGACCGACGCCAGCCACGTCGCCTGTGGGGCTGTGCTGGAGCAACTCGTCGATGGTTCCCCTCGACCGCTGGCATTCTTCAGCAAGAAATTGAAACCCGCCGAAACAAGATACAGCACCTTCGATAGGGAACTCCTCGCCGTCTACCTCGCCGTCCGCCACTTCAGGCACATCTTGGAGGGCACACCCTTCACAATCGCGACAGACCATCAACCCCTCGTTCACGCTTTCACGAAATCGACAGACGCATGATCCTCCCGACAACAACGTCATGTCGCAACAATCGCCGAATTCGGGTGCACCATACGTTACGTCCCAGGAAAGAAAAACCCAGTCGCGGACGCCCTTTCAAGGATTGAAATTGACACAATCCACCTGGGAATCGACTACGCCTATCTCGCAACAGAACAACGCACCGACCGAGAAGCACAGGATCACCTGACGGGGCCATCCGTGCTCAAGATAAGTGCGATTTCCCTCGGACCAGCAGGAGTAACTATTCTTTGCGACACCAGCACGGGCCGCCCACGTCCCTGGATACCAGCCTCCTGCAGAAGGAAAATATTCGATATCATCCATGGACTTTCACACCCCTCAGAACGCACCACCGCCAGGGATAAAAAAGGACGCCTGGGAATGGGCGAAGTCATGCATCAACTGCCAATCAAGCAAAGTCAGCCGTCACACCGAATCGGGGGTAGGCGATTTTCCCCAGCCAAAAAGACATTTCCGTCACATACACATTGACGTCGTGGGACTATTGTCCCCTTCTGGATTTACTCGCTACCTGCTTACGATCATCGATCGCTCCACGAGGTGGTTGGAGGCATCACCGATGACCGAAGCTTCGACTCAAGCATGCGCCGAAGCCCTCCTGTCAAGCTGGGTGAGCAGGTTTGGCGTTCCTGACGACATCACGACAGACATTTGGCTCGCTTTGGCGAACCTGATGGGTACGACTCTCCACAGCACCACGGCATTCAACCTCGCGGCAAACGGCATGGTCAAAAGAACTCACCGCGCCCTCAAGGCGTCCCTGATGGAGAGCTCCACCGACGGGGACTGGAAATCACGACTTCCTTGGGTACTCCTCGGCCTTCGCACCGCCCCTCTCGCAGACGGCGAACCTTCGGCCGCCGAAAAGGTTTACGGGGAGGCGCTCACAGTTCCTGGCGAATTCTTTCCCTCATCAACCGACGACACGCAGCTGGATCACCTAAGGGACATCGCCAGGAAGTTCAGGCCATATCTCAAAACTTACCAGGACAGAACCAAGCACTTCAAGTCAAAAAACCTGGATGACTGCGGGTACGTTTTCGTCTGTGTCGACGCTCATCGACAACCACTAACTAGACCTTATCGAGGCCCCTACCGGGTAATTAAGAAACAACGAAAGCCTTCCTTCTCGACATCCATGGCCAAGAGGACTGGGTCTCAATAGACTGCGTGAGACCAGCGTTTCTCGAAGAAAGCGACACCGCCTCTGCCGGACCTCGCAGATCCAGATTTCCACCTCAAAACAAGGCGCCCAACGAAAGAAAAATCATCAAACGACGACAAGAGGAAGAGATCCTTACGCCGACCGCCAGCGCGACCTTTTATTCAAAAACAAGAGGAACCCTCCGACGCCCGAAAAGATACGAAGATTGATCATCAGCCCTCTACGCCGCCTGATGTCTTGAGGGGGGGGGAGTACTTGTACGGACACCGGTCCCCCTTCATCGTCCACAAAATCAACAAACTGTTTATTTATTTGAATCCTCCTGTCGTCACACCGTGGTTTCCGATGTATATGTATTCCGCTCTATCAGAGCTACATTTTGACATATATATCATTTTATTACATGTTTCTGTTAACTCATAATTCCCATATTTGTAAGTGTAAGAAAACATATATTTTGGCGGGCAATCCAATCTGATCTGGCGCCAGCGCCATCCTACCTTTCCGTCCGCACCTTGTAATATACTCCCGTGCACATTTGAATAAAGTATCAGTTGATCTTGGTGACGCTTGTCTCACTGTCCTTACAGAAGAAATAACATGCTTTATGCGTTCACAAAGTAAAAAATATAGATTTTTAACCAAATAGGGGATTTTCTTGTATAAAAACGAATTATTTTCATGAATAGTTTCAGGAGAAAAACAGAAAATTATATGGTAAAAAATATTGCATACGCTTCAAGTGTATATCAAGTAAAATAATAGATTTTCTGCCGAAAATAGCATTTTCTTGGTTTAAAAAGTGAATTATTTACAGGAACATTTTACGAAAAAAAAAATCAGAAAAGGAAATGGTAAGAAAAAAATGGTATAAGTTTCAATTGTTTATCGAGTAAAAACTATGAATTTTTAACTAAAAATATAATTGATTTTCGTTTAAGAACTATTGTTTACATGAGTTTTTAAAGTAAAAGTCAGAAAGTTAAATGGTAAAAAAAGAACAT
>NW_027171690.1:82500-87500 GCF_036898095.1 Palaemon carinicauda
GTGTTGTCAGGTGTATGACAACAGAGGAGAATGTGGAAAGAATAGACCAGACTATTCGGTGTATGTGTAGGAAAATGAAAAATAACTCGTAACCAGAAAGAGGGATCCAACATAGTACTGTCTGGCCAGGCAAAAATCCCAATAATTCTCCAGCGATAGTATCTCAACTGGTGGCTTGTGCCCTGACCAACCTACTACCTATTTATCATAGAGAAAGTAATACATTTTTGTAACCTATATTCTTTTTTAATACAAATTTCATATTGTCAAAAAATAGGATTTTTTATTTTGTTTTATATATACAATTCACCCCTTGCAGATTAATAAATAAATATTCAAGGAGCCATAGAATTCTAAAAAAAACCATCTTACCATATTCAGATCCTTATGTTTTAAGTAAAATATTTTTTTCTAATACAAGGATGCAAGAAATGAAAATTTTGATTTTGCTGAAGTGAAAAAAGTCTTTGTTGTCTTTAGATACATACATATATATACCAAGGCACTTCCCCCAATTTTGGGGGTAGCCGACATCAAACAAAGGAAAAAAAAGGGGGGGGGACCACTCCTCTCCATGTTCCTCCCAGCCTGACAAGGGACTCAACCGAGTTCGGCTGGTACTGCTACGGTGCCACAGCCCACCCTCCCCCGTTATCCGCAACAGATAAAGCTTCATAACGCTGAATCCCCCACTGCTGCTACCTCCGCGGTCATTTAAGGCACCGGAGGAAGCAGCAGGGCCTACCGTAATTGCATCACAATCGCTTGCCATTCCCTCCTATTTCTAGCACGCTCTCTTGCCTCTCTCACATCTATCCTCCTAGCACCCAGAGCTTTCTTCACACCATCTATCCAACCAAACCTTGGCCTTCCTCTTGTACTTCTCCCATTAACTCTTGCATTCATATCCTTTTTTGGCAGACAGCCATTTTCCATTCTCTCAAAAGGCCAAACCACCTAAACATATTCATATCCACTGTAGCTGCTAACGCATTTCTTACAACCATTCTCGCTCTCACCACTTCGTTCCTAACCCTATCTAGTCAAGATACACCAGCCATACTCCTTAGACAATTCATCTCAAACACATTCATTTTCTGTCTCCGTCACTTTCATTCCCCACAACTCCAGTTCACACGTCATAGTTTATACAATCCCTTTTTCATATAGAACTCTCTTTACATTCATGCCTAACCCTCTATTGTTTACTACTTTGCACCCTTCATTCACTCTCTGACGTACATCTGCTTCCACTCCACAATTTGCTGTAACAACAGACCCCAAGTACTTAAACTCATCCACCTCCTCAAGTAACTCTCCATTCAACATGACATTCAACCTTGTACCACCTTCCCTTCTCGTACATATCATAACCTTAGTCTTACCCACATTATCTCTTAACTTCCTTCTCTCTCACACCCTTCCAAATTTTGTCAATAATCGGCCAAGCTTCTCTTCTGTGTCTGCAACCAGTAAAGTATCATCCGCAAACAGCAACTGATTTACCTCCCATTCATGATCATTCTCGTCTACCAGTATTAATCCCCGTACCAGCACTCGACCATTCACCTCTCTTACCACTCCATCAACATACAAGTTAAACAACCACGGCAACATCACACATCCCTATCTCAGCCTCACTCTCGCCGGAAACCAATCGCTCACTTCATTTCCTATCCTAACGCATGCTTTACTACCTTTGTAGAAACTTTTCACTGCTTGCAAAAACCTTCCACCAACTCCATATAACGTCATCACATTCCACATTGCTTCCCTATCAACTCTTATCATACGCTTTCTCCAGATCCATAAAAGGAACATACACCTCCTTACCTTTTGCTAAATATTTGTCGCATATCTGCCTAACCGTAAAAACATAATTCATACAACCTCTACCTCTTCTAAAACCACCCTGTACTTCTAAGATTACATTCTCCTTTTATCCTTAATCCTATTAATCAGTACTCTACCCTTCACTTTTCCAACTACACTCAATAAACTAATACCTATTGAATTACAACATTCATGCACATCTCCCTTACCCTTATATAGTGGTACAATACACAAACCCAATCTTCTGGTACCATTGACAACACAAAACACATTAAACAATCTCACCAACCATTCAAGTACAGTCACACCCCTTTCCTTCAACATCTCAGCTCTCACACCATCCATACCAGATGCTTTTCCTACTCTCGTTTCATCTCGTTTCACTTCCTCTATTGTAATCTCTCTCTCATTCTCATCTCCCATCACCGGCACCTCAACACCTGCAACAACAATTATATCTGCCTCCCTATTATCCTCAACATTCAGTAAACTTTCAAAATATTCCGCCCATCTTTTCCTTGCCTCCTCTTCTTTTGACAACCTTCCATTTCCATCTTTCACTGTCTCTTCAATTCTTGAGCCAGCCTTCCTTACAATCTTCACTTCTTTCCAAAACTTCTTATTCTCTTCATATAAATGACCCAATCCCTGACCCCACCTCAGGTTAGCTGCCCTCTTTATCTCACTTACCTTGTGCTTTACTTCCAAATTTTTCTCTCTATATTTTTCATACTTCTCTATACTATTACTCAGCAGCCATTCTTCAAAAGCCCTCTTTTTCTCTTCCACTTTTACCTTCACTCTTCATTCCACCATTCACTGGCCTTCCTCGTGCTGCCTCCAACAACCTTCTTGCTACACACATCACTTGCAATCGCAACAAAATTATTTTATACTAACTTCCACTCCTCTTCTAAATTGCCACACACCTAAAAACGTGCACGTCTTTCAACCTTCCAAACATTCTTTTAGTTATCAACACACAATCCATTAATGCCCTTTTTATTACACTTCCTTTTGCCACTCTTACCCATGTATACTTATTTTTATCTTTCTTTTTGAAAAAGCTAGAACTTATCACCATCTCTTGCTCAACAAACATATCTACCAGTCTCTCACCAATCTCTTTTTCACTTGGTACGCCATAATTCCCAAATGACATCTTTTTACCTCTCCAGTGCCCACTCCAGCATTTAAGTCACCCATGACAACTACGGAGACTGTACAATTTGCCGTAAACAAATTTGCCGTAGGGCAATTGGTTGCAAGACATTTTGCCGTAAGAAAAATTGCTGTACGGATATATTGCCGCAAGGAC
Organism: Palaemon carinicauda; assembly: GCF_036898095.1. Lineage (NCBI taxonomy): Eukaryota > Metazoa > Arthropoda > Malacostraca > Decapoda > Palaemonidae > Palaemon > Palaemon carinicauda. The sequence goes on from NW_027171690.1 coordinate 85,652, forward strand.
ATTTCACCGTATACAATCAAGGCAACAGGAAAATACATGTTCGAGAAAATGACAATGTTACATAGGTGACACACAGACATGATTATTTAGGTTCTTTTTAGTGCGAGGGAAGAGCGCAGATACAAGCATAATATATACAAAATAATTTATGTACGATCGTGTGACACACGGTTGGTACAAATACATGAGTAAATATGTGCATACATACATACATACATACACCAGTGTATTTCCTCCTAATATCAAAACAACAAAGTTATAAATGCTATATCTCCCAGACAAATAGCAAACTTAAGATAGCGTAGGGATTTGATGTGCTTGAACAAGACTTCCCTTATCTTGCAGGGAGATAAAGTCACCAATTTCCTCGAAAGTTCTAAAACAGCTTTGTAAATTCAGGAATACATCCGAAAGATTCTTGAAGTTTAAAGTACGAGAAAACGTCCAAAAAAATGGTAAATATCATTTAATCTTTGGAAAAAGTCCATTATTATTATTATTATTATTATTATTATTATTATTATTATTATTATTATTATTATTATTATTATTATTATTATTATTATTATTATTATTATTATTATTATTATTATTACTTACTAAGCTCCACCTCTATTTGCAAGAGCAGGGTGCTATTAGCCCAAGGGTTCCAACAATAAAAATTAGACCAGTGAGGAAAATAAATATGGAGATAGATATAGTACAAGAGAAGTAATCAAAAATTACAATAAATAATTTAAAAAACTGTAACAACATCAAAATAAATCTTATTTCTCCACTAATCTCAAAGTTATGGTTCTCCTATGTTAATCAACCTAATAAGCTATGGTTAGCTATGGTTATTTTTCTTTGATTTATATACACTTATACATACATATATATATATATATATATATATATATATATATATATATATATATATATATATATATATATATATATATATATATAAATTTTATATATATATATATATATATATATATATATATATATATATATATATATATATATAAATTATATATATATATATATATGTATATATATATATATATATATATATATATATATATATATATATATATATATATATATATATATATATATAAATATATATAAATATATGTTTTTTCAAAAAGGCCCATAAAAGAAACACAGGAAATGTGAATAAATCACACTATATTTCGGTCAATAAACATCGACCCTCTTCAGGATGTAAAGTACAAGTGAGGCTTACAGTGGAGAGTGACAGTTTATATATGAAAGCAAAAGGGTGTGTTCAATTGTTCTATAGTTGTTATAATTGCTGGAAGGATTAGCCAAATTTAATTACATCCAGGTGCGTGTTCTTATTGTTGAGCCGCTTGGAGGAAGTCTTGACCTCTGATGCATGTCTGGTGGCCGGTCTCCGTGGATTATCTTCTTAATGATAGGGTTGAGAAGAGTATTGTCCACTGTGTCAGCTTTCCATTGGCCCCCACATAGGTTCATTGTGTTTGATTGATTTATGATGGCTGATTCCAGGATTTTCCTTCTGTACGGACAGGTACTCTTAAAAAGCAAAGACGACTCACTCCAGTTAATCTGGTGCCCTAAATCCCTAAGGTGAATGAAAATCCCCGAGTTTTCATACCCATATCTAACAGATCTTTTGTGTTCGGATAATCTTTGAGATAGCGAACGGCCAGTTTGCCCAACGTACACTTTTTCACAATCCCTGCATGGTACTTTGTAAACGCCGGATTCTATCTCTCTTTTATTTTGATAAACATTAATAAGGGCGCTTCCTATGGTCTTTGGATATGAAAAAACAAAGGGGTTCTCAGTTTTGATATGATTTGTTATATATTTG
>NW_027171690.1:92500-102500 GCF_036898095.1 Palaemon carinicauda
ATAAATATATATATATATATATATATATATATATATATATATATATATATATATATATATATATATATATATATATATATATATATTTACATATATATATATATATATATATATATATATATATATATATATATATATATATATATATATATATATATATATATATGTGTGTGTGTGTGTGTGTGTGTGTGTGTATGTGTGAATATATATATATGTATATGTATGTGTATATGTATGTATATATATATATATATATATATATATATATATATATATATGTATGTATGTGTATGCTTTGCTTATGTATTTATATAGATAAGGCTACCGTGTTTTCAATAAATAAACTGTACTGAAAAACAAGATTTTACCCGCCACTAGAAATTACCCTTTTTGGCAGGTGTCCAATGAGCTTGGGGACTCCGCCTACTTAGCACCTGACTCAAGCCCAGGTAGCTGGTAAGGGAGTGTCATTGTTCTTATCTCTATATGTATGTTCGTACGTTTGCTTTACCTATAAAATGTAAAGAAACCTCTCTCAATAAATCAGTCCTCTGAAGAAGTATCATGACACTAGTCAGGACATAAGTGTATATTTCGTATTTTCATTTTCCCTGTGGTTCTTCCGCATATATATATATATATATATATATATATATATATATATATATATATATATATATATATATATATATATATATATATATATATATATATATATATATATATATATATGTGTGTGTGTGTGTGTATATATATGTATATATGTATATTTACGTGTATATGTATGTATATATATGTATATGTATGTGTATGCTTTGCTTATGTATTTATATAGATAAGGCTACCATGTTTTCCATAAATAAACTGCACTGAAAAACAAGATTTTACCCGCCACTAGAAATGACCCTTTTTGGCAGGTGTCCAATGAGCTTGGGGACTACTTAGCACCTGACTCAAGCCCAGGTAGCTGGTAAGGGAGTGTCATTGTTCTTTAAATCTCTATATGCATGTTCGTAAGTTTGCTTTACCTATAAAATGTAAAGAAACCTCTCTCAATAAACCAGTCCTCTGAAGAAGTATCATGAAACTAGTCAGGACATAAATGTATATTTCGTATTTTCATTTTCCCTGTGGTTCTTCTGCATATATATATATATATATATATATATATATATATATATATATATATATATATATATATATATATATATGTAAACACAAATATAAACGCACACACACATGCACACACAAATATATATATATATATATATATATATATATATATATATATATATATATATATATATATATATATATATATATATATATATATATATATATATATATATATATATATATATATATATATATATATATATATATATATATTTATGCATATATGTAAATATATATATATATATATATATATATATATATATATATATATATATATATATATATATATATATATATATATATATATATATAATGTATGTATGTGCGTGTGTTTGTGCATGTGTGTGTACGTGTGTGTGGTTGTATATGTTTGTGTGTGTGTGTGTTTGAAATTAAATATATTACTAGCATCATCCTAAACGTATTACCATTCTTAATGTTCTAACTATAGAATAACCTTAAATCATTAAAGTCATTTCAGTAAAGATATCTTTATCAATATTTTTTCTTCATTCTCTTTCTCTCTTTCACTGGCACACATAACGGACATGCCCCGGTATACGTATTCTTTGGCCTCTTTTAGCTCTCTATATTTCTCTTTCAAACTTGTAGTTTCTCTGGATACAAATTAGTAAATTCATGAAACAGACTTCCAATGGGTGTAGTGAGCAGTAACATTTAGGTAAACGAACTCAATAATAAATTTCATAAGAGTATAAAAAAAAAAACTCTCTGAACGGTTAAACTAATGTGATCTACCCAAGAGCAAATGAAGTCTTTGAGACATCCAAATGTATGGATACGCCAGTTGAAAATTCTATTGAAATGTGTAAACTTGGGGTTTAATCTTCTAGTTATTTATGTTCTAATCCTTAATCTTCAGAGTGAATCAAATGTTGCTATACTAGTTTTTTATTAATATCATTACTACTTGTTAGGCTACAACTTTAGTTTGAAAACCGAGATTTTATAGAAGCCCAAGTGCTTCAACAAGGAAAAGGTGCCTTGTGAGAAAAGGAAATAAGGAAAAACAACGATAGGTAATAACTTTTAAATAGATCTGCAATATGTAAACTATAAAGACTGAATGATGTCAGCCTGTCCAACATAAAAATATTCATTGCAAGTTTGAAATTTCTGTATTTCCATAAAAACAATAGTGATTTCAGAAGTGAAACATCACTAATTTTTATAACTTAGGTGACCTGATTTTGATTATTTTACTCACAAGAGTGAAATAAATCAGTTTTATAGACTAACGACATTGTTATAACATCAGAAAAAAAAATAATACCAGATACGAGCAATTATCAAACAGAATACTGGAATTTTATCTATTAATCTCTGCACAGCATGATTTAAAAATAAAATAAGAAATATCTTATGCTAGGAGAGTCAATTGCCAGAAATATACTTATCCATTCTCTTTTGTGAACACTGAAGTCTCCAGTAAAAAGAAATTGAGGTTTTGTATTCTCTTGCTTTGTCCTATTTATCATAATAAAACATTATCATGTAAACCTTGATTAAGATGAAGTAAGAATAGAATCTTCTTGGATACCAACAAACCTTTAAGAGCGGGAAATTGTGATGCAAATGTTCAAAACAGGTTTAATGAGAAACTGAACTTTAATTTTTAAGATTTCTCTCAATTCTCAAGTTCTTTTGTTGTTTACACGTATTTTGCAATGAAGGCTTTTAGAAATTATATGTTGTGTAACTCTGCATGTTCCAATTCTTCTTACGTTATGACTTGTTGTTTACACATATCATCTAAGGAAGAATTTGAGAAATTACATGTTGTGTACCTTATTCTCCTTCTCGTCGCTTCTGCGAGTTGGCAAGATGGGTCATTCATGGGGCCTGGAAAATGTATTAGAGCCATCGACAAGATAATTTGAATCTAGAGGCAGCTTTTGATTGATAATTGTTTCCATAATATCACATGATGTATGTAAAGGTTAGAATTCACCAGTGCAGAAATTACTTAAATGTCAACCAGCATAAAAAAAAGAAATAATAATAATAATAATAATAATAATAATAATAATAATAATAATAATAATAATAATAATAATAATAATAATAATAATAATAATAATATCGGCCAAGAACAATAATAGTAATATGTTCCTATATTGATTTTCAATAAAATGATCAGGATTGCCTGTTACACAATATGTTAGTATTACAAACACTGGGAAAAGGAAAATTTAATTACCTAAGTATTAGGTATATTCATATTTGTTTAGATAATTTTTTAACTATAAGAAAATTTATGATATTCAACGTTGTAGTAAAATATTCATAATTTAATGCTGAAAAAATAATGTGAAGAACTTTTTTTAAATAATTTTCACATAGAATTAGATACCTGATGACCACATAATATTGGTGAGATTGAATAAAAAAAAAATATAGTAAAACATTGTAAACTCGGAAATAAGTAAATTTATCATAAAATTTAAGAAATTTTTAATTATTGAAATATTCTCTTTTTAATATTTTCTAGATAATAAAAATCCTGACGACCAGAGATCTTTCCTTAGATTGAATAAAAAAATAATCAGCAAAACTTTGTAATTAATTTGGTCGATTTCGGATTTAATACATTTAATTCCCCCAAAATTACAGTTTGTAACAAGCGTTAGGATAAGAACTTGAGAGGCTAATTTAATGGTCAAAGTTTTATTTTGTTTACTGATGTTATTACATATGTAATTCTTAGTGGTCAGAGGGGAAAGGGAGGCTTGCTGATATATTAGTTTATTTCTTCGTCCTTTTATTATTTTCTTGAATATTTTTACCAATGTACTTTAAAATTAATAAAAACAAGGATCTTACATTTGCTTCTAAGTTTATTTTGCTCGCTCTCTCTCTCTCTCTCTCTCTCTCTCTCTCTCTCTCTCTCTCTCTCTCCTCTCTCTCTCTCTCTCTCTCTCTTTTAATGCATACCATAGAAATGATGTGTAATTCCTGTTAGATTGATAAATGGAGGGAAATGGATTGATTGATTGATTTATAATTCTTAGGCATTCTGACATCGGAGTTCATTGGTGCCGTGAAGAAAATGGAAACAAGATGATAAAAGGGACAAGAAAGAAAAGAAATTAAGAAGACCAGGAGGGACGTATGAGATAAGAGGATAAAAGATTGAAAATGTAGATTGAAAACTTAAAAGATAAGATAAAAGATTCGTAATCGCTATACGAAAAACAGAGGCAGAGGAATTGTGAAAATAAGAGAAGAATATAAAGTCCATGGAAGAGAAGAACAAATGAAAATTATGTGATGTTATTAACACCATAGAAAAGACAACCAAAGAGCATCTATCATCCCAGGAGATTGGAAGAAGATCTGATTAAAAAGGTAAAGATGATGGTGAGATAGGAGTATATGTGATTCCAAGTAAGGATTGTGAGGAATACTACATCGGGGAGAGCGGCCGCTCGTTGGAAGAGAGGAAAAGGGAACACATTGCAGCTTGCAGATCGGGAACTACTATAGTGCCATAGCCAGACATACTTGGGAGAAAAGTCATGCAATAGCCTTCAACAAGGCAGAAATTGTTTACAGGTGTCGTGACAGGGCAATCAGGAGAACTATTGAAGGTGCTGTGATCTCTTTGAACAAGACTTTTGAGGGTAACAGGGGAATAGTAGAAGATGAAAACCTCAGTGAAGAAATATGTAGGAGGAGCAAAATTCGTAACTGTAGGAATATATGTGCCAAGATAAGAGATGCTTCCTCCTCTGTCCCTCATTCACAGGTGCATCCTCCACAGACATTGCAAGTGACAAACGATCAGAACTACCAAAACATCGAATTGGCCAGTGACCATCGTAACATACCACCCAGAAGAACTGAAAGAATTTTGGAAAGGACTAACGCCCAACAACCAGAAATCGTTTTGTAATTCATTTTAATCTGTTTTAACTATATGGCTATGTATTTGAATTGTTTATGTATTTCTGTTTTTCCTTATATCAGTACCTGACTTGTAATTTTATGAACATTTTAGTGACCAAGTCCACATATGATGGACGAAAGCTCTAAACGTATTTTGTAATATCTACAAATATACACCAAGTTTTCAAACACGTCTTACATCATTGTGGAACCTTTTCAAGATGTATATATATATATATATATATATATATATATATATATATATATATATATATATATATATATATATATATATATATATATATATATATACATATATTTATATATATATATATATATATATATATATATATATATATATATATATATATATATATATATATATATTTAGACTTTCCCCGGTTACCCTCGTGTTTTGTTTTCATTCAGTGGAGACTGATACCTCCTATGATGTTATGGAACATTACATGTCTCTTCGGAGACTTAAGGGTAATCTCTTTCCCTCTGAGTGTAGCCTCAGGCTACAACCCTAATAGCCGTGCCTTGAATTTTATTCAGACATGGCTAACTTAGGGTTTGTCCTGCCTCTTCCCTTAACCGTTGGTTGTGGTATACCATCGGGTTTTGGGATTTAGTCAGAATCTCATAGTATTCAGTTTTATGTCGGCGACCTGCCGGCAGGGCGAATGGGTTGTAAGATACCATCATTCCCCTGCCGGCTAGGTGGCCGGCAATGGAGATTAGCCCTCATTAGCCGCACTTGAAGTTATGGTAGAATACCATCTTCTCCTTGCGACTAAAAGACTAGTCCTCTGCCACAGTACTCTGGGCTGAAGAGTAATTTTCTTTAGCCTAGGATACGTGGCACTGGAACTCTGTTTCTTATTTGTGAAGAGGAGGCGGCAGTGCCGCCATCCCCTTAACTGTGTCGGCAATCTCTGGGTTGGAGAACTAAGCCTCTCCTGTTCCCTGGGATTCTGCCGATACCGAAACAGAGTTTCTTTTACAGGTGGTAGGATTGACAAATTTTGCCAGTTCCTTTCACGCTCGTTACAGGACCCTGTTCCCTACCCCACTGTCCTCTTTTGATGGCTTAGCCATAGTCTTTCTTTAGGGTGGCATCTTGCAACCTTCCTTTGCTGGTAGGTAGCCGGAGCCAGCCAGACTCCCTCTCAAGCCATGTCTTTGGATGACGGCAGAGCATACTGCTGCCAACCACATCATCTGTCGGTAATAGCTGGCCTAACCGGCAATTGCCGGCCTAGCCGGCAGCAAAGATGGCTGCCGGCGACCATAATGGCCGTGAGGGCGAAGTCCCTTCTGTTCCCAAGGTTCTTCAGTCCTACCTTGGACTGCTGCTATAGGTCCTGTTGCCGGGGTACTGCCGGCCAGGCCGGCACAGATAGTGCTGACTCAGTTGGTGCACGCCGACTGTACTGGTACTGCTGGACTTACTGGTAGGCAGTGTATCGGCGGTACCTTGTCAACAATAGCACTGTAGCTGCAAGGAAGCCTGAATGGCACATTCTCCCCTTCTATTAGAACCTTCTCTCTGGAAAAAGACAGACAAATTAGACTTTTACATCCTTAATTATTGTATACATTCACAGTTAAGAGTAGCCTTTTTTCCATGCTATCTCTCTCTCTAGCTAGCATGCCGGGTATGACGGCAAGACCTAGCTATGCTGGCTACATGCCGGCTGAACTGCTGTATATTTCATACAGGTAGCCAGTATATCTGCATTATAGAATATACTGCAGATAGAAAACTACTATATAGTTTATACTAGTAGTTATTTCCAATATATTTTGGATATCCAACACAGGCATTTGCTGAACCCAATCCTATATTGAATGAATATGATTTCTTCAATATCCTGATTAGAAATCAGTATTAGGATTACCCTACAATATTAAACACTTCAAGGCAGGAGTAATACACTCCTAATCCTTAAAGGGTGGAGCCTTTTTCCTTGAGTCTCCCTGATCAGAAAACTCTATATTTTGATACAGTAGGAAGACTACAGCAAATAGGCTAAGTGGGATATAAAAATATATGTCTTTATTTTCCTAGTCCAGCTGGCCTCATGCTAGATGGACCATACTGTCATATGCTACTAAGAAGGCAGCATTATGACTATACTGCAATACATGATGTACAGAAGCCAGTAAATTGCAATATAGACTTACTGCAATTAGAAAACTACAGTACCATGGTACAGTAGTATTTTCTGACCCGACAGTATTAACATTATTTTGGGACAGTGATATGATACTTCTCTACCCCTAGGGGTAAGAGTCCTTTTACTTGGAGTTAGTCTATAGAGAAATCTCCATGTAGTTAATACTGAGGAGAGGCAACAGCATTTGCCTATAGGGGAACACAATTATGTATCTCCTACTATCCCTTTATAGCTTACTATCCTAAGCTACTCTGTTGTAAAGGACATTTGCATGTAGATTGTCAAGGAGATTATCCATTGTATACACATTTAGTTTTCCTTTCTTTACAGGAGGAACACCAGATACCTTGTGCTCTAGTCTTCTGCTAGACCAAGAGTATGTATTTTTACGGTCATAATACTTGCAGGTTTCATACCCCCTGCAATATTATTTCCAGAATCCTACATTATTGGAACCCACAGGTTTGCAATATATGTCGGACATTAATGTCCGAATGTTTTGAAAATCAAAGTCTACGGAGATTAGGGATACAGCTAAATATAAATTATGCAACTGGGTGAGAGGCTTTCAAAAGATCTCTCCAGGACCTTTCCTACCTAATGATAGGATGCATAAGCTACTATTTCCGGAAGAGAGTGAGGAAACAGTACTGCCCCAAGAGCCAACTACATCCCCTGACGGCCAGAAAACCTTTGGGATTAAGGGCAAGAAGTGCCCCAGTGTAGAAGAGGAAAATGTTGTGACGGAATATCCTCCGCCTATGCCGGCTATAGAGCCATCAATGTCGACATCTTCGTCTTCTACCCCTCTATTGGATAATGTGGTACAATTATGTATCTAGCTGAAGAATCAAATAGAGAGCTTTCGTAAACAATACGAAAAGCAGGGAGTAAAACGCAAGATAGAGCCTCGTAAAGCTTCTCTTGTCGCTTCCCAGGGGTCAGTCAAACGACCCTTGAATCAAGACCTACCATCATGCTCCATAACCAATCCCTGGAATTTTGCGGAGCAGATGCCGATTTCAAATGGCAATCTATACATCTCAGGGAAAATAGATGCTGTTCCTTTGGACAAAATTCAATTTTGGCCTAGCTTTGATGCTTTCCCTAATTGTTGGGTTCGACTGAAGTACGAACCAAAGTCAAGAAAAGGAGCGTAACCAAAGGAGGTCTTGATTCTCGACCATGATATGGCACAGACTATCCTTTCAGGTAGTCTGAGAAAGGCGGGTTATTCAGAGTCGAAGGTATTCTCACTGAATAACAGACACCCTTCCTTTCTTGCTCCTACTTCACTCTCATTCCCCTTCATGGGGAAGGCATTTACTTCTGTTGCCAAAGCGGTAGAGGCGGATAAGTCATGTCCCACACTCGATGAGTGCAAACCTTTGTCACCAGCTTTTCCCGGACAGGAAAAGGATTGGAAGGAAGTCCATTTGACATTTTCAGTAGGAAAATTAGACAAGGACATCGCAAGTCGACAATTCAAGGTATGTCTCCCTAAATTGTCTGAGTTGCTCTTGTGTAATGAGCATGAGTCAAAGGAGAGTTTGTGTTCGCTGACGCAACAGTGAAACACGAAACAAGGAAGCTAATATCTTCCAACATCTGGGGTAAAGACCTCTTCCCACACGAGGTCATTAAGGAAGTAATTAAGAACGCCACCATGGGGAACATAAGGCTTCTCCAAAAATGGGGCATTCCTTCAAAGAGAAAATTCTGTGGTTGTGGGTCCCCAACCTAAATATATGATCGAAAATGCTGGAAATATCTGGGCTGCTCAACAACATCCCACTATTCCAGTGACCACGGTGCTACAGGCAAATGGTCAAAAGTCTAAGCCTACTGACTACTCGAAGCATAAAGACGCTTTGGCTAGGAGGAACTTTCCCTCAGGATCGCAGAACCTTTGATCCTTCGGTCCAAAGCCAATTCAAAATGAGCCATTGGTGGGAAACAGAAATGTCCCTACCATCATTTCCTTACCTTCTCCTACAGTTCAAAACCCTCCTGGAGAAGTATACCTGAGAGCTATAGAGCATACAGGTGGTAAGAAAACTATAGCTGATCGAGTTCCAGGGAAGGCTGTTTTGTGTTCACGAGAAAGACTCAAGATATCAATGAGTCATTCTGAACTTGTCACCACTCAACAGCTTCATAAAAAACAGCAAGTTCTGAATGTTAATTATTCTGAACATATGGACCTTGTTCCTGTTAGGGGTGTTCGTAGTCTTGTCAGACCTGAAAGGTGTCCTTCGGAACCTTCCAGTCAACCACCCCCCTTCCTCCTATCTAGAATTCATGTTACAGAGAGTAACATTCATCCTAGGAAACATACGTGTCGGACTTACAGTCCTAAGTATCTTTAAAGGATTGACGAACTTAGTCACGTCAAAGTCAAGCCTAGAAATAGTTCAGGTATTAATATATCTGATCAAGAGGCTGGAGTGGGCAGCACCCGAAGTGTCCGGCCAATGTGCATGCAAAGAGATGACCCGGTTCCTGGGACATCACGGATGCAAGATAGGCTTCTAGAAGTCTCGACTTTATCCAGCTCAGGGGTTTCAATGTTTAAAAAAACATCGAAGCCCTCAGTCACATCAACTCTCCTCTCCTTTGGAAATATAAAAGGAGCTCGTGAGGTCTGTCAAGAGACTCAGGTATTCAGTCAGAATACCAAAGCGCCAACGGGAAAAAGCACTAAACTTTCCCCAGTTCGCTATAGTGACAGA
>NW_027171690.1:112500-120000 GCF_036898095.1 Palaemon carinicauda
TATATATATATATATATATATATATATATATAATTTTTGGGCTCAAGCCATGTCATCCTGATGGAAGTTCCTATAGGGTAGCTTCCTAGGGTATATTACAACTACGGCCATATTCCCAGAGAATTTACCTTAAGGTACCAGAATTCTAACTCCTGGAGCGAATATCCCTCCTGAAAGGGACATCGCGACATATCAGAGGACGTATTCTTGACACGCCACATGGCAATCTACACCCTGACAGAGATTTCGTCTCGTAGGGGCAATTGGGAAGAAATGAATTCGGGAAAGAAAAAGGGGAGCCGCTCCCAAGGCTCCTTATCTCCCGTTCGTAAGCGTGCCTGGCACGTATCCGGGCGCCATCTGTATTCCTTTTTGCGTAGCTTAACAACTCGGTGTTTTTTCCTGTGTTTCTCGCAAATCTTGGATTTATTCTGCTTTTCATGGCTTCTCCGTCTTCGTCGGCTTCTGATAAGTTGAGTACCATGTCTTTTATGTATAAATGTAGGCTCTTGGTAAATTTTTGAGTGATTAATAGGTTTAATCTTTGTTACATGAGCCGTAGCCTACCGAAGGCGTCATGGACGCTGTCGCTCGCTAGGTATAAGTTTAGTTAGTCAGAGCGACATTCCCGGTTGTTTTGCTTTAATAAATTCTAGCTATTTAGCATTACATAGGATTTCCTTTCGTGCTTAATATTATTTTGGCGAAGTATTCGCCATTCTGGCCTACGCTAGGCCATGTTGCCTAGTCGTTTGGTCCTAGTACTTCATGCATGATTTTGGTTTTTCCGAGTGTATTAAAATTTTATTGAAGCTTTAGGCTATGTTTTATACATTTAAGATTGTGTGGAATATTTCCAAGATAGTATACGAGTGAGTTTTGGTGATTTAGGTAATTGATTCTCTTGGTGCCTAGGCTAAGTTGCTTATGGAGCCTTAGTATACTTTCTCATACTCCCCGGTTGCTTTCTTTTCTTCGTAGAAGGCATGCAATCCCTTTCCCTCTGTTTAAGCCTTGGGCTTATCCCTAAGTGGTTTTTTCCGAATTAATTTTCGATAAAACTATACTGGGGTGTTACTGTACCTTCCTGTTCCAGTAAGTCTGGTTCAAAGAGGGACAGAACAACAGAGTTTTTTAGTTTGAGTCTGTGTTTGTCTGGATTGGGGTAGAGTCTCCCTCGCTGGCCTGACACAGACAAAGGTGGCTTAGCCTCCTTAGGTCACTACCGAAGGTTTCTGTGGATATGATTCCTTCTTTTGTGATCTACCAGACTAGTCCTTGTTGCTGTTCTCGGGGGAGGATAAGTTTCTTTCCCTGGGAGTAGCAACACCTTCCTTGCTTTGGTGCCCTGGGAGCTGGCAAGTATTGCCGGCCTCCCCCCTTGGATCTCCCTTAGGCTGAGATAAGTTTCTTGGCTGCGGGGGATCCGTCACTAAAGCAAGGTTGGTAGGACCCTCTTTTGTCCCTTCCCCCTCTATCTCCGTAATGGCCTAGCCATTACAGTACTGTAGGTCGTTCTACATCTGGACCTAGATTAGGTTAGGGTGTGGAATTGACTCAGCCCAAGGGTCTTATATTTTGAGTGCTGCCCGGACCTCCCTTGGTCCCTCATCCATGCCTGCCTGTAGAGCCAGACGGCATTGGTCAGGAAGCCTGAATTAGATTCTCCCCTTCCTTATTTGCAATCTTTCGGATTGCCGGGCTTGGAGATAGTGTACACTCTTATCCCGGCATCCATCCTATTTTTCTTCTAGTGCTGTACCCGACCCGGCTGCCGGCCTATGAGGCCGTCAGCCGGGTGGGTGTAGTCCTCTGGTTCTTTTGCTGCCGGCCGGCATCGGTCCTGTACCTTTGCCAGCCGGCTAATGTCAGCCCTTGTCTGCCGGTCACCAAGAGTGTGGCCGGCAGCTGGGTACTACCTTGTGTAGTTGCCGGCATATGAATTTGAACCAGCGTTCTGCCACCTTATAGCTGTTAATTAGTATACTTTAAAGCTAGTCATGGTGACTTGCCGGCCGGCACGTAACCTCCTATACTGTACCAGTATTCTTCAGTATAACATATACTGAAAAAAGAAAACTATAGTACGGGTTTTGGTACAGCACTGTGTGTTCTAACACTTTTGTGTTTTCTTGCACAAGTCCTTTGCTGTTGCCCTACAGATAGGAAAGTGAGTTCTTTCCTGTCTATTATCCAGGATTTTAAAATCATTGCTTAGGTGTGAGCTCCACCTGTTTCCTCTGGAAATTTTGCATTGGTTACTCTGGAAGAGATTAACCATTTGATTTTATTATCTGGAAGGCTGCAACAATGGGTTATGAGGGAAACACAAGTGTGTGTCTTTCCTTTCTGAATTGTTATGCTATACTATGCATATCCAGTGATACATAGTTCACTTGATACTCATGGAAATTTCTTCTCTTTACAGGAGGACCTTCCGAAGTTCGGAAATGTTTTCCGCAACGTCCGCAGCAAGAATCTCTGCGGACATGAGTTTTGTAGGAGACACGTAGCATGCGCTGTCTCCAAGGATGATCTCCAGTATTGGGACCCTCAGGTATGTACTGTGTGCACTAGCCTGATTACTGAGGCCTTTGATTCCCCTAGGACGGCGGAATCAAGGGATATAGCAAGGGAGAAGCTTCGTACCTGGATAAGGGGCTTCCAAAAGAACACCTCTGGCCCTTATCTTCCAAGTGAGAAGATGAGGGCGTATCTATTACCTAAGGCATCAGCTGATGCTGTGATTCCCCAGCCTCAAGAGGAGATCCCCCAAAGTCAGATCCAGGTGGATGCTGAAGTCGCGGTCACGATGCAAGACATCCAGTCAAATGACAGGACGTCTGACGTGGACGAGCGTTTGGAAGAAGACCTCCTGGCAGAAGGCCAGGATGAAGTTCAAGCCCCGGACGTCGTAGAGGAAGAGGTCAACGAGGTGTTGGCTACTCCGGTTCAGATTCTGGAGCCTATTCCCTCAACATCGGCTGGTCTCCCAGTAGAGCTGGGACAGGCCCTCTCTTCTATTGTTGGAATGATCCAACAAATGCAGAAGGAGAATCAGGAGAAGGCGGCTGCAATGGAACTGCGGATGCAGAGCCTTGCAGAATCACATGGGCCCCAGAAAAGGCTCAATGTGAAAGACCTTCCCTTGTGCTCAGATGCTAAACCATGCGTCCGGCTGAGGAAGGAACCAGCTTCAAAGGAGGAGCCAGAGCCGAAGGAGGTCATAGTGATGGACCATACTAAGGCTCAAGCTCTGCTTTCATCCTCGTTGAAAGAGAGGGGCTTCTCTAACTCAAAAGTAGCTGCATTGAGCAAGAAGCTCCCTTCCTTTGTGTCCTCTCATGCTAGAGTCTTCCCCTTTTTACAGAAAGGGTTTGCGGCTGTACTAAAAGCAGTCGAGGCCGACAAGCCTTGCCCCTCCATGGAGGAGTGTAAACCCTTGTCGCTGGCCCTACCTATGGACCACAAAGACTGGAAGGACGTCCATCTTACGTTCTCAGTTGGGAAGTTGGAGGCTGATATCGCCGGACGTCAGTTCGGCAAAGACCTCCCTAAGCTGTCTGACTTTCTCTTGCGGAGAGAGTTCGAGACAAAAGAAAGACTGGCTGCCTCAATGTCTCTTCAGACTACTCTTGAGACGATGGCAAGTGACCCCAAGGTCCATGAAATGTTCATGGTGGTGGCCAAGACTCATCTGGCCACAGTGACGAAGGACCTTTATGGCTTCGTCAAGGCGAGGAGAGCTTGTAGGGAGTTCGTGTTCACCTCGGCTATGGTGAGGCACGAGCCAAGGAAACTAATCTCCTCCAACATTTGGGGCAAAGACCTTTTCCCTACCGATTTCGTCAAAGAAGTAGTTGATAAGGCCGCCTTGGAGAATAGAAACCTTCTCCAGAAGTGGGGCCTGGCTATCAAAAGAAAGTCTTCCCCCGGATGAGGGTCCTCAACCAAAGAGGAAGACTATGAGGACTAGGCTACCGTTTCGGCCAGCCAAGCCTTTTAGACAGCAACAGCAACTGCAATTGCCATTGCCTCCAGTGCCCCAGATTGTGGCACAAACCCCGACCACTTTTCAGTGGGTACCCCAGGCCGTGTCGACACAGTCCACGGCATTCACCACATCGTTCGAAGGGCAGTCTACTTCCTTTCGAGCAAAGTCTAGAGGGGCAGCCAGTGGCTCGTCTGGGCGCCCCTGAAGGGGAAGGGGATTCAGGGGTGGTCGTGGTCAGGGAGGCAAGACCTCGGGACGGCAGTCCAAGTGAGATGATGCCGGTAGGAGGGAGACTTCAGATTTTTCGGGATCGATGGACCTTCAATCCCTGGGCCCACAGCCTACTCAAGAACGGACTGGGCTGGAGCTGGTACAGCACTCCACCCCCGTGCCCTCGGTTTTTCCAACACTCCACCCCCGTTCTGGAGGAGTACGTTCAAGAACTGTTGGAGAAAAAAGTGATCCGAAAGGTGAAGTCCATCAAATTCCAAGGGAGGCTGTTTTGTGTTCCCAAGAAAGACTCGGAAAAGTTCAGAGTCATTCTGGACTTGTCGCCACTCAACAAGTTCATAGTGTATTGCAAATTCAAGATGCTAACACTGTAACACATAAGGACCTTACTGCCCAAGAGGCATATTCCGTCTCTATAGACTTGTCAACGCCTATTGGCACATTCCAATCAACCGTCGACTCTCCCCCTACCTAGGGGTTCAGGCTACAACGAAGACTATACGCCTTCAGAGCCATGCCATTCGGGCTAAACATAGCCCCAAGGATTTTTACGAAGCTTGCAAGCGTAGCTCTCAAACAATTACGCCTAAAGGGAATTCAGGTAGTAGCCTACCTGGACGACTGGTTGGTGTGGGCAGCATCCGAGACAGAATGCTTGCAAGCTTCCAGTCAAGTGATCTAGTTCCTAGAGTACCTAGGTTTCAAGATCAACAGAAAAAAGTCTCGACTTTCTCCATCTCAAAAGTTCTAGTGGCTGGGAATCCACTGGGACCCTTTGTCACAACGTTTCTCCATCCCGGCGAAGAAAAGGAAGGAGATAGCGGGTTCTGTCAAGAGACTTCTAGATTCCGAAAGGATATCAAGACGCGAACAGGAGAGGGGACTGAGCTCTCTCCAGTTTGCTTCGGTGACAGACCCAGTGCTAAGAGCACAGCTAAAGGATGCAACCGGAGTTTGGAGAAGTTATGCATCAAACGTGCGAAGAGATCTGAGAAGGACCAGTTCCGCTTCGGCTACGTACTCTTCTCAGGCCTTGGTCCCAAGCCCAGACTTCTAAAGAAGTCGGTTCTTCTTCAGCCACCTACCCCCGTCGGTGACAATTCACTCAGACGCGCCTAAGGAGGGATGGGGAGGTCACTCTCATCGGAAAAAAGTCCAGGGGACTTGGTCCAAGCTATTCAAGACCTTTCACATAAACCTTCTAGAAGCTATGGCAGTGCTCCTTACTTAAAGAAAGTTTCCCCGCATCACTCGATCCACATAAGGTTGGTGATGGACAGCGAGGTAGTTGTGAGATGCTTGAATCAACAAGGATCGAGGTCACCACCTCTCAACCTGGTGATGTTGCCATCTTCCGATTGGCAGAAAAGCAGAAGTGGTACCTGTCGGCAGTTCACCTTCAAGGAGTCCGCAATGTGACAGCGGACGCTCTATCCAGGTTCACACCGATAGAGTTGGAATGGTCCTTAGACGCAGGATCATTCTCCTTCATTCTGAATCAAGTCCCAGAACTGCAGATAGACCTCTTTGCGATGAAAGACAACAAGAAGTTGCCCCTGTACGTGTCCCCGTACGAGGACCCCCTTAGCGGAAGCAGTGGACGTGATGTCCCTCAACTGGAACAGAGGGCCCAGGATTTATCTGTTCCCTCATCACAACCTTCTGTTGAGGGTCCTCAACAAACTGAGATCCTTCAAGGGGGGTAGCGGCAATAGTAGCCCACAAGTGGTTCGAACAGCGTGTGGTTCCCCTTGGCATTGGAACTACAGCTAAAGTTTGTACCGCTACCAGATCCAGTTCTGACCCAGCGAGTCCAGAAGTCGACTGTCTGCGCTTCATTATAGAAAATCCGCACCCTGCAGCTCATGATTTTCTCTCCCTAGCGGTGAGAAAGCGTTTCGGATTTCGAAAGCCAGCATAAACTTCCCAGAGGAATATAAGTGCAAATCTACTAGAAGGCAATATGAGTCATCATGGAGAAAATGGGTGGCATTTGTCAAAGCGAAGAATCCGCAGGAGATCTCGACAGACTTCTGCTTATCTTTCTTCATCCACCTCCATGGTCAAGGATTGGCAGCTAACACGATTTTAGCGTGTAAGTCTGCTTTGACAAGACCCATTCTATATGCCTTCCACGTCGACCTTGGTAACGAGTTCTTTAATAAAGTTCCGAAAGCCTGCGCTAGGCTCAGACCTTCAGCACCTCCAAAGGCCATTTCATGGTCTTTAGACAAAGTTCTTCATTTCACTTCTCTGTTGAGCAATGAAGAGTGTGCGTTAAAGGATTTGACACAAAAAAGTTATTTTCCTATTTGCACTCGCGTCCGGGGCCAGGGTTAGTGAGATTGTAGCCCTCTCGAGAGAGGCAGGTCGTGTTCAGTTCCTGGATGGGGGAGAACTGAACCTGTTTCCGGATCCTACGTTTCTCGCCAAGAATGAGTTACCCACCAACAGGTGGGGTCCCTGGAGAATCTGCCCTCTGAAAGAAGATGCATCTCTATGTCCAGTAGAATGCCTAAAGGTCTATCTTCATAGAACTTCAGACTTCAAGGGTGGTCAACTATTCAGGGGAGAGACATCAGGCTCAAATTTATCTCTGAATCAACTCAGAGCGAAAATCACATATTTTATTCGCAGAGCGGATCCTGACAGTACACCCGCAGGTCACGATCCGAGGAAAGTTGCCTCATCCTTAAATTTCTTTAATTGTATGGATTTTGAACATCTCCGTTCATACACTGGCTGGAAGTCTTCCAGAGTGTTCTTTCGCCACTATGCGAATGCAAGTAGAGGAACTAAAGAGATCTGTGGTAGCAGTGGGTCACGTCGTTAACCCTACTGTTTAACTCTGCGAGCAACAGTGGTTTTAATTGGGACGATTAATTCCAGGGTGAGTGTGTAGTTACATACTGTACTACAAACTAAGTGAGGGCACTGAGTTGCCCATGTAGACTGTTCCATTTCCAAAGGTGAACCTAGCATAAGTGCAGACATGTGTGCCGAGCGTTTCTAACGCTAATGTGATTGATTTGTAATACAGACTTTTATGACTTTGATACCTCGGTATCTTAAAAGTGGCATTTAATGTTTTCTCCTTCAGATAAACAAGTTCTGTTTACTATCTTACTTATGCTTAAAGTTTTGGATTATCCTCTTCTTATATATATATATATATATATATATATATATATAATTGTGGTTAACCTGTCTGTTTATTGTCTGTCAATGAACTTGTTCTTGAGAACCTTGCGTCTCCTTCACCTGTGTCAATTTAT
>NW_027171690.1:122500-135000 GCF_036898095.1 Palaemon carinicauda
TATTTCAGCTATGCTGAGCTTTTTACCACATATATTTTTTTTCCCAATTTCATACGCTATTAATTCTTCTCACGCCCTATGAACTACGAAAAAAAGTATATTCATTTTAATGTTATTATAGCCCTTAAATTATGTTATCTTTATTGCTCTTTAATTTTCTTGTAGTTTGTTTCTTTCCATATTTCATTTCCTCATTGGGTAACTTTTTCCTGTTGGATTCCTTTGGCTTATAGTATATTGATATGTCAACTAGGGTAGTAGCATAGCTAATAATAATAATAATAATAATAATAATAATAATAATAATAATGTAAACTTTTTTTCGACCTTTCATTGAGGTAAGCTAGTCCAATGAAGATACGCTAATCAATTAAAGACGTTTGTATAATGATTAAAACAATAAAAGGATGGTTATGATCAACCAAGCTTTTTCTAGAATCTACATGAAATTTTCAAACTTCTCTTAGATTTCTTTATCTCTTTTGTCATTATCTTAATATCTGAAGGAGATAAAGTAACATTTGGTTATGAATGGATTCACATTATATTCTTTTTTAAATTATTACTACAAATAATGGTTCTTGATTTAGTTCTTTGAGTCTTTAGTGTATTCGAAAGTATATTAGTTCCTGTGCCATTTAGTAAATGGCTAACCTTAACAGAGATGAAATTCATAAAAATTTCTATCTAACATTTTCAGTGTTTCTAGGATTAATTTTTAATGTTTCACCTTGGATCATTGCGTTAAAAAAAAAAGTTGTTCAATTCACAGACAATTGGGTAAATGCTAAATCTATTTTTTACTAAATGTCATCTTTACTGGATTCATATCTGATAAAATCCTCTCACGTCCACCTTTTGATCTCAGATAAATTTATTCAGTAATCATTTCACGCTTACTTCCATTTGGAAAAAAAAAATTACTCTCCGAGGATTGTCAGTCGAATGTATTTCTTTCTCACTATCCAGTCTTCTTTATTGCAATACCAACTCCATTTTTTCTCTCTGGCAACCGCACCTTAGATAATTTTACTTTTTTATTTTTTTCCTATACTGAATATTATACATTAATGTATAATCAACCAAGAAAGCTTGCAGTCTTTTTAATTGAATATTCAACAACTGAGAGTGTCCATGTATTTAATCAGCTGATGCAAAAATCAACAGAGTATAACGAAGCGATATATATGGCTTTTAAAGATTACGAGAAGGCATTTGATTCTGTCAAAACATCGACAGTAATGAGAAAATAACGAAAAATGCATAAAAAGGATAAATCAAATTCCGTATTCCTTTTACCCCCAAAGGACGTACTGGTATGTTTCACAAAAGCCATCCCTTTACCCCCCCCCTGGACGTACCGGTACGTCCTTGCCCAAAAATGCTATAAAATTCTTTTTTCATATTTTTGATGATTTTCTGAGAAAATTCAGGCATTTTCCAAGAGAATGAGACCAACCTGACCTCTCTATGGCAAAAATTAAGGCTGTTAGAACAAATTGAATAAAACATACTGCAAAATGTGCTGGGAAAAAATAAACCCCTGGGGGTCAAGGGTTGGAAATTTCTAAATAGCCTGGGGGTATAAGGGTTAAACTATCAAAATAGAGGACAGGATCTCTAAAGGCATAACTTTTTTGGGGGAAAAGGTCACCAAAAACTGAATGAATCAAAGTGCAAAATAAAATTTTACTCAGTAATCACGAAATCGATTTAAAGCCCAGATGACCGAAGGGGAAGTAATCAAGGTTTCTAAATTCAAAGATTGAGAGAGGTGTCTTTGTTAGTTTCTTTATCGCCAGGGACTGCAGATGCTGGGAATGAAAGGTTTCTAATTCTAAAAGTGTTATTTGAAATCGTATTTTGTGTTGCCAAATGGTTTTCAATTCGATGACAAATGAAGTTGACTTTCACGAAGGAAGGCTTCTCCAATACAACATGGACACTGCTTTCATGACTAACAATTTACGCTATGATTTACATCATTAAAACATTTCAGATGAGATTCCCACTGGGATACCGAGCGTGTCCTAATAGTTATTTCATGTGGAAGGAAATGAGCAGAATTCGCCAAAACCCAGAGAGAGAGAGAGAGAGAGAGAGAGAGAGAGAGAGAGAGAGAGAGAGAGAGGGAATGCGGGAGTGTGAATGAGGGTTGAAATATTTCTGAAAGATAATCTAATAAACTACCCATTAATTTTATCATATTTTCATGAACATAGGATTCCAAAGCCGATGTATCCCATGCTTTGAAATCCAATTTGAGTCAGAGTTTTAAATATATTGGTATTAATGCCAAACTATGGTAAACGACGCCAATATGTCGTTATGAATGACGTGTTACTGTTTCTTTTTACTCTGTAAACAGTCTTCCACAGAAAACCATTATTCTTATATTTATTGCATCCTTAATGCAATATTTATCAAATATACCAAATATACATAAAAAAATTGAATATCGATATGTTGAAATAAATATAAAGGGGTACAGAGGAAGAAAATCTATTTCAACTGTTACAAATTAATATTTTTGCTTTTTCATCAAAATGTGATGAGATGTGAGAGAGTACTTTAGAAGATGTCTCCAAAATTTTACTTGGTAATCCACCTTAGTAAGATGATTTGACATAATACATTTATTATTTTCCAAGAAGCAGCCATTAACTGCATTAATCAGACAAAAATGAAGTTTCCTTCTATGCGGGAAATTAAATATTATATTAAATTGAAAATTTTTTGGTGATACTTGTAAGCCAATTGCATTATTTTTTAACCTTTAACATAGCGGGACGAATGGCGAACTATTGGGCATGTCTGTTCTGGGAGATTCGGAACCACGAATCAGCCATTTGAAAGATGATATTGCTCACTTGGATAAAGGTGTTCTCATATTCTGGAATTGATATTTCCACTCCAGGGTGTAGTTGTTAGATAACCCATCGAAGATGAAGACCTTTTAATTTCCTCCCCTAACCTGAGAAAACTTTCATAAGTAGAAACTGAAATATGATCTACAACTGAAGAATAAAAGAAAAAAGAAATGGGAGATCCCGGATATGATTAATAGAGGATAGGATTTATCAAAACAAAGAAACAGAGAGATCGACGGTTGAACAAACAACACAATAAGAGAGAGAGAGAGAGAGAGAGAGAGAGAGAGAGAGAGAGAGAGAGAGAGAGATGTACCCTTAGCCGTGGTCCAAATTTGAATATATTGGTAGTGGCTCATCTGGTGTATGTTTGATTATTGCGATCCACGTACTAGTTCCAAATTTTATCACAAGAGTGATGCCATGAGAATCATCTCAAAGATTAATTTGATGACAACATTTGTGAAATTCACCGGAATTATAATTTCGTGAATAACGATGAATGATCATGTCAATATACCATGAAGCTAAGTTTTATCAGCTATTTTAAGAGAGAGAGAGAGAGAGAGAGAGAGAGAGAGAGAGAGAGAGAGAGAGAGAGAGAGAGGGAATGCAATTTTCTTATGATATACATTTTTTCTAGTATTTTTTAGATTTACTTTACTTGATAATAATTATGATTGTCTCTGAAAGATAAAAAAAAATAATCTAAAATAACTGGACGGCCCAGACAAGATTGACAGCCAATTTTATTCATATGTAAAATACCTTGATACATGCGTATATACAGTTCCCTAAAAAAAGGACGGTTTCAAAGCTAAAGAGGTGATTGCTTTAGTGAGACGGTAGTTATTTCTTTGCAATAATATACTCTGGACGACAAAAGTACTGCTAGATTAATGGAACTCAAAATGAAAGATATTATTGGATGTCATTGGATATCGGGTTTGAACCAAGGCCTCCACTGAGAAGTCATGACATTCTCAGCCTTCTCCCTATTATCTTCGGATTCATTATATCAAAAGATTTGTCTGTCCTTGTATAACAGGTGTTCCATTTTGAGTGCGGATACCTTAACGTAGTGAAAGGGTGTGTGTACTGCCATGATCAGCAAAGATGTGCTAGTCAGGGTCATCCATATTAGTTTCGTTTACTATGAGCGATCAGATTTAAGTCTCCCACCATCACCAATCCACAGTAATCAGCGTGGTGATGATAATGGCCATACCCCAGATATGACTAAGAACATATCTGAGGACTTTGTCTTGCAATGGACTATGAATGGCCGCTGTTTTGTTGTTGTTGTTGCTGCTGTATAACACATGTGTAACTCATTCCATTCAATATGACAATCAAGATGAGGTTAGGAAGTGGTAGGAAAATGCGATCTTGTTTCTCTCCTGTCTTCCGTCTACTAAGATGAGATAGGATTGGTCCCTTCGAACCGGGTATTTATTCTAGACTAGAAAATAAATAGAAAACAAAAACTATTACCCGGAACTGCGTCAAATGTTTGGACTTTTATCTAAATTTTTGGGGAAAGTTATCTAATGGTCTATTTATGTTCTTTAATACACAAATTTTTTTGGACATTCATTCATGCTCTTTGATATATCAATGTAATTTAACCATTCGTTCATTTTTTTCAATATATTAACGTTACTTGAACCTGCATCAATTGATAAATTAGATTATCTAAAGAGGTATATTGAATATGTGCTATAATCCAAACTCTCTCTCTCTCTCTCTCTCTCTCTCTCTCTCTCTCTCTCTCTCTCTCTCTCTCTCTCTCTCTCTATATATATATATATATATATATATATATATATATATCAGGACATTTGGATATTTCCTCGTAACTAACGACTTAAAATGTATTATATCTTCCTTTATTTTTCTATTTGTGTTGATGATGACCGATGTATGTATAATGCTTGGATTCTATTTGTTAAAGACTACAAATATTATTTGTTCTTATTGCTCAAAATATTTCATTTTTATAAAAATGCTTTTGATTGGAATTTTCATTTGATTATTCTGCGAAATAATATCTTTGTAAGGAGCATACTTTAATACATTCTTGGAACTATTTTAGAAGCTCCTTTAAAATCATAGTTCCACTAACTATAGTCCATTTCTTTTAGCGATGCATATTTGCACCGACTCGCGGCGGTGCCCTTTTAGCTCGGAAAAGTTTCCTGATCGCTGATTGGTTAAAATCAACCAATCAGCGATCAGGAAAATTTTCCGAGCTAAAAGGGCACCGCTGCGAGTCGGTGCAAATATGCATCGCTAAAAGAAATGGACTATAATATGTTAGTGCAAGCATAAAACTCAGAAAGAATAATATTGAAAAATAAATTTCTCACAGCAACATCTTCAAAATCCACTCACCAATTGAAACCCGGAGAGACACGTCAAAAAGCGAGATTAACCTCAAGCAAATAAATCTTCTTCAGTCAAGCCGCTCACCTTAAAAGTTTATACCTTCAAAAGCCACTTTCCCCCTCCCCACGATGATAAAGTAATAAGAATGAAATAGGTGTTTACTTCCCCATCTTTGAGTAGTTTTTATTATGAACACAACTTGCTAGGCAAAGGGGAAAATAAACATGCACAAGTTATGGATATGTTAATTAACCCGAAAACTGCTACAAGCCTCTTGAGCAGCTGTGTGGGAGACTGCTATAAGCCTCTTCAGAGTGGAATTTTCTATCTCTTCTTGCAAATTCCCTTGTGAATTTATTCGACTTTTATTATTTTTTTATGATAAAACAATATTTCTGGTAGAAATTTTAATTTTTATAACTTTAATTTACCCATGCAATTATGTATAATATAAAACCTTCCCATATATGGACTTTAACTTTTTTGCAAGGGAAAAGGGCGAATTGTAATTATTTTCAGTTAAAGCTGGTTTTATATTAACATATTAAAAACATGAATGATAGAAAAAACATATAACAACATGCATTAACATACACACAAACTATATCACATCGTAATATATTGTGTAGGACGGTAAATAAAACCCTCTGGCAACTCTCAAATCCTACCTCTGGACGGCGGTTGCCTAGTGTAACTTATGACAACACTACCGAATGTTTTTGATTTGAATATTTGTGAGTGATTGTTTACAAAGTATAATATTATAAGTAACTGGGTGGTTGTTTACCTAAAAGAAATATTGAGAGAGAGAGAGAGAGAGAGAGAGAGAGAGAGAGAGAGAGAGAGAGAGAGAGAGAGAGAGAGAGAGAGATATTAAACATATTAAGAAATATTTTGTATAGTCTGTATTCATTATTCATATCCACAATAGGAACTTTCTATATCTTTTGTGTGTGTATATATATATATATATATATATATATATATATATATATATATATATATATATATATATATATATATATATATATATATATATATATATATATATACCTATTGTAATTAATCTGAACACATGGCTAGGTCATGAGTTTATTAGTTACTATATCTATATAGGATTCCAATAATAGTTAGTATGTTTGCAATATGATTATAATCACTGCTTTCTTTATGTACTTTAGATACTATGAATTTCTGGCTATAACTACTATATATATATATATATATATATATATATATATATATATATATATATATATATATATATATATATATATATATATATATATATATATATATATATATATATATATATATATATATATATATATGTAAAAGACTATGATATTGCATTACTTTTAATCATTTTGTTCATTCAAATATTATATTATATTTTCCGTGTGATAAAACGCACTTTTTTCACGAAAATTGACCCACAAAATCACCCTGCGTCTTAACACTTGAGAAAAATTTGTATAAGGGAGTGTGACACTCTTCAAACATCCAACCATTGACATACAAGTACTCAAACTGACAAAAGATATAATATAACCCTAAAATCATCATTCCTGTGTAATAAATTAATCTATTTCTATATTGCACTTCCTTTAAAGAAGTACGGTAGCAATTTTTTTCTTTTTTTTTTCTTTTTTTTCTTTTTTTTTGTAATTAGCTGATGACTCGCTAACCCCCTTGTACAAACAAACATGCAATTAATGGTCTCGTAGCAGACGACGCTATGACATAGTTGTTTATGCAGTATATAAAATAACAAAATATGAGAAAATAGATATTATCTATTTTCTCATATTTTGTTGATATTTTGTAATAAAGCAATATAGAGATAATGACTTTGTTGCCTGAGTTACGAAATAATACAAACAGACGTTTGCGGAATACGACCTTGGAAAAAACTTCTGTTCGTTGATTGCAGTATTACCAATTTGCAGAAAAGTAACTAGACCGAGAATCACATAAATAGTAGCAAAATTATTCCACCTAAAAGAATGTCTAAATTTCTTTAATCAATAATTACATTTTGTGTGTGAAAATTTCTAGGCTATATGAGGAATTTTGGAAATAGTACTAGAATTTTACCTCTTTAAAAAATTTTATGCACCTTTGGTAACGCTGCTTTGATGTAAACAACACTTGAAATACCAAACACTCTGACTTAACGTGTAGTTGTGGTGGAAACTAAGACTGCTTTAGTGGTTTCTTAAATAAATATGTAATAAAACTGGGATAATTGGCATATAGCTAATTAATATTAACTTAAACATTTCATAATTCACCCAAAATAAAAAAAAGTTACTGGGCAAGACAATAATCACGCTAGAGTCGCTGACCAGGGATTTGTGCTAAGAAATTTTTACAATCCTAATTTTTTTCTAAAACTGCCTTGCTAATTTGAGGGTGCGTCTTACCACTTGTAGCGTCTTATGACACGGGAAATACGGTAGTTTATCAAAATTGTGAGTAAAAATATATAATCTCTTTAAATATGATATATTATTTTAAACAAATCTAAAATAATTGCAATGATAACAATAGTAAATTTCTGAATAGATAAAGAAAAAAAAAACGAAGCAGATAAAATGTTTGTAAATAGTAAATGTGACTACATCAAATAAAATTATCATTACTATTTCAGGAAGATACAATTCTATATCATAGGATTTGAAAATATAAATTAATCTTTATTTCATCATCTCATTTTTTGATATATAGTAAAGGCTATTTGTTAAAAATAGCATAGAAACTTCATTACAGAGTACGGAATGTAGTAAATAATAGAATTTTTTCGCGTTACGAAGTATAGCGAAAAATAATTGTCCTAACGACATGTAAGCAGATCTTAAGTGTCTTGTTACTTAAGTTCAGTTGTTATGTAGGCAGTGGCCAATGAGAATTTAGTGTTGGGTGAAACGTATTCAATGTTTGAAGAGGTATTTAGTAAGTGGTCACTTTCTAGCGCACGCTAGCCTGAGCAAGTCGAATTTATTAGCCAGGACGCCAGGCAGGGTCAAATACAGCTTCAGATGTGAATAGTGTTTTCACGCTAGCAATCAGAATACTGAAACCGTTTCAAGAAGTGATGGACAATCTATTATCCGATTTCCAGCAGAATATTCAACAAGTATCCGCACCTCGTTAAAGTATGATGGAAAACCACTTGAATGAGGATCGCGTTATTTTGAGGAAACTGATACGAAAATGTTAGCATTAAATGCGATTGTTTATCAACTTGGAGGACAAGGAACATCTAAAACTGCTGCAGAAACGAGTTAGTACGCAAAGAGCAGCATTGTCGAAAGTCTCAAGCTAGTTAAATATCGAGGGAAAGTGTGGATTCATATCAACTTTGATGGAAGAGGTCTAGAGCTCAATAAAAGCCGAGAGTTAACATTGGAGCCGGAAACGTACCAAGAAAGACGTCGAAAAGATAAGTGAAAATATAGACTTTTTTATTTTGTATACTTAGCAGTTGGTACAAGGAAATTGGAACATTGTGTTTATTTTATTTTATTGTTTTTAATCGTCTCTTGGTTGTTGTTATTCACAATACATTGAACAGAATTAGATTGGGATAGTCATTGACGTCTAAAATGTCGATCATAAAATTCCATTTCAAAACCGTTACTGTGGTTGTTGGATTGGGTAACAATAGGTCAGAAAGGGACGAATCAGAGTTTATTAAAAGAGAATGGGTGACACTGGTATCAGAAAAACTAAGAAATAATTCCTTTGACGGTGACCACGAATGGAAATGGTAAGCACAGGCTGGTTTTTTATTACAAACTTTTTAAGGATTTAATCAGTCTACAGTCTGCTTATCGCATAGAAATCTATTAAAACGTTGCCAATACCTTTCTCATTGGGGAAAAATGTAAAAAAGTTTTTATAATGGATTATCTTTAGATATTTTTGAAAGCGGCGGTACATCTTTACTAAAGTTCTTAAGTCTGTTAGATATTGGAGATCTAAGGAAGTGAAGATTGAAGTATTTTTAGATGATGGCATAGCTGCGGATGGTTGTTTTGAAGGGGCATTGGATGCTAGTTATTTACTTTTAAAAGCTTCAAGATTTGGATTTATTTACAAGAAAGTATAATTGGTTTTCAGACTCTAAATTGTATTTGGAAAGGTTTACAGAGGATGAATACTGAAGGCAAATTTTGTAACTACAGTATTAGGATAAACTATGTCGTTAAAGATCTTGTTTAGATGCCAATCCTTCTGAATTAACAAAAACGTTATTTTAACGAATATCTTTTGGACAGAATTGTCTGTTAAATAATTTCCACGAAATTTGTCGTGAGAAGTATTGTTAAAATGTAAACGATAAAGTATTTCTGTATTTTTACATATTGAGCAAAGCTAGTTGAGAACCTAATGAAGAAATATCAGATGCTCTGGTTGAGATCACGTTTTGACGCAGAAATTCATTCTTTTTATTTTGGTCGTTACTTTAACTATATACTTGCATCAGACTTATTTAACCTATTACTTCATTGTGACACCTAAGATGTAGGCAGTTTATCACTATATTGTGACGCCTATATTGTAGGTAGTTTACACTATATTGTGACGCCTATAATGTAGGTAGTTTACACTATATCGTGACGCCTAAGGTGTAGGCAGTTTATCACTATATTGTGACGCCTAAGGT
Source organism: Palaemon carinicauda (assembly GCF_036898095.1). NCBI lineage: Eukaryota > Metazoa > Arthropoda > Malacostraca > Decapoda > Palaemonidae > Palaemon > Palaemon carinicauda. The sequence goes on from NW_027171690.1 coordinate 132,431, forward strand.
CTATGTAGGCAGTTTATCACTATATTGTGACGCCTAAGTGTAGGCAGTTTATCACTATTGTGACGCCTCAGATGTACTGTAGCAGCTTCGCACTATATTGTGACGCCTCAGATGTAGGCAGTTTAGCACTATATTGTGACGCCTCAGATGTAGGCAGTTTAGCACTATATTGTGACGCCTCAGATGTAGGCAGTTTAGCACTATATTGTGACGCCTCAGATGTAGTCAGTTTAGCACTATATTGTGACGCCTCAGATGTAGTCAGTTTAGCACTATATTGTGACGCCTCAGATGTAGGCAGTTTAGCACTCTATTATAACGCATCAGATGTAGGCAATTTATCACATTGCGAAGCCTCGGATGTAGGCAATCTTATCAATATATTGCAATGCCTCATAGGAAATTTACCGCTATGTTGCGACGCTTCAGACATAGGAAGTTTACCGCTATATTGTGACTCCTCAGATTTAATAGTTATATTGTGACGTCTCTGGTGTTGGGAAATTTATATGTTGTGACACCTCAGTAGTAGGTTTGGATTATTTCTTTAGTTTTTAGCGATGAATACAGCGCATTTTTTTTTTATCATGAAAAGAGTGTTTGGAAACTGGACAGCAAATGAATCTTTGAAATTAAACATGAAGGAGCAGGAGGCAGTCGACAGAATTATGTAAAGTACTTTGGCAATGTTTGAACGTAGTTTCAGATAAAAGATTTTCGATTTTAATGCAAGTAGGTAGCAAAAAGCCAGATTTGGAAAAAATAGAAGACCAAAGAATTTAAACTTGTACTGAATACACTGTTCAGGTCATCAATGTATGTAAGCCCAGAAAGAGTACAAAAGAGTAGATATTTTGAAGTGTTGTCAACTAACATGGATGAATGGTCAATTCTTGCTTACATTTTTCAGAGTTATGGACTTGTGAGAGTTATTCATTCTTTAGACTGTTTTGCTACTTTAAAAAATATGTTGAGGTTTTTAATCTCTAATATTGGTGTCCCGGTACAGAGGGAATTGATGCTTTAACTTGAGGTTTGGTGCTTTATACCAAAAGTTATTAATAAAATGGAGGTAAAAATTCTTAAGTAGAATATTCCAGAATGAAAGTCCTCTCCATCTTGACTGTTGATATTAACGAGGGAAGCTTTATTGTTAAACTTTGAGTGTTTACGTAACAAAAGGTTATTACACACGGCAAAGAGGGAAATTTTTTTCGCTGAAATTTAACTTTGATATAGAAGGTAAAGGTTTTTGAAATTATATGTACAATGTTTTATTTTTGGAATCTGCTTTCCAGGATCGTGAATAAAATGAAATGCCAGCAGTCGTCTTTGACGGTGGCATCTAATTTGGACAGGAAATTGGGGGACCTCAGTTGTCATGAGCATCTTCTGTCATCGATGAATGACAGCACCGACAAGGCGTACCAACTTGTCTTTCAACAAAGAGAAACTTACAATAATGGTCACGAGCAAAGCGAAATGCCATTGTATGTTGCTTTATTTATGACGCTTTTATTAGATTCCGGCGCTTTAGTAATCTCCAGTGATCAGGCTATTTATGCCATAACGTGCATGCATGAAATGAGGGGTTACATAGATCCAAAGGAAAATTCACTTGTTAAATCTTTGCAAGCACCTGTGAAACATTAAGCTGGTAGATCGGTGCATACAAAGGATCTTTTTGATGATATGGTGTTGCAGAATCCGTGCGGATTATATTTTCCGATGTTGAAAAACTTCTTTATCATTTTGATAGATCATTAAGGTTTTCTTATGAGATTTGGGGAATTAAGTTTATTGTAATTTGAAGATTTCTTAGTCGAACAGAAAAAAAAAAATGAAAAATCACCAATACTGTGAAGTTTTTGATATCGGAAGTTGTCACAAATGCTTTTCCATATTTGATGTATTTTGCTTGATACAGAGGAAGCTGGAATGATTTTGTCCTTTGATCGATTTCTCTTAAGTTTTTTAAAAGCTCCTGTAATGTAACCAAACAGAATTTTTTGTTAAAACTGTGGCTACAAGTTCAAACATCGCAAACGATAACGTCAATGATAGGTGTCTTCATAGACATGAGTGTTGGTAGTCTGTTTCAAGTAAACATGTTTGTCAAAGGCTTCAAAAAGAGGTTAAATGTGTAAATCATTCAATCGGAACATTTATTTCTCTCTCTCCATTTTTTTCCTTCTCTCCCTTTCTTTGGTATTATCTAGGGTCAACCGGCACGGTGCGCTATAATGCAATTTAATGTTTTATTATGTTTATACCTGTAGAGAATGCGGAGTGAAGTGAGGACTAGAATTTTTTCGCGTTACGAAGTATAGCGAAAAATAATTGTCCTAACGACATGTAAGCAGATCTTAAGTGTCTTGTTACTTAAGTTCAGTTGTTATGTAGGCAGTGGCCAATGAGAATTTAGTGTTGGGTGAAACGTATTCAATGTTTGAAGAGGTATTTAGTAAGTGGTCACTTTCTAGCGCACGCTAGCCCGAGCAAGTCGAATTTATTATTATTATTATCATTATCATTTATTAGTAGTACAAGAGTGAGGTTCCACCACTCAA
>NW_027171691.1:0-10000 GCF_036898095.1 Palaemon carinicauda
TAATGAATAATTCATGTGACATCGCAAATATGTATCATGCATTTATTGTTGGCTTCGCACCAGTAGGAAAAGTAGTTTAATCTGGTATTCAAGACCAAAAATTGTTTATTAGTGAATTATATGACACGTTAAAAGTCACAGACTGTAATTCAAGGTTTTGTGATAAAGGCGAGGTAAAATTTTATTTTATTTCTGTTCGTGTGATTGTTGATATTTTCGTATTTGAGACCTAAAGTTTCATATAATTCCATAATTCACAATATTTGAAGTTACAGACTCTCATTTAAGGTTTAGTGATCACGGCGAGGTAAAACTTTATTTTATTTCAGTGTGCGCGTGATTGTCGAGATTTTATTCATTTATTTTTTTTTTTCAATTAACTGGCCTTATCTTTCAATTAAACACAAACTATGACGCATCTAACTTTATACAAAACAATTATTAAGTAAAAAAAAGATAGATATTACCCGTAAAAATATTTAAAATCAAAACCATCATAATGAACCCTGTTTTAGCATTACATGGAAAAAAGTATTTATTAAATCAAATATTAAGAAAAAAACATGGAAAAATGGTAATGAAATTGTTAAATTTGGAATTGACCAAACAATAAAACGTGTCACAGATGCAGCCAACTTATAAAAACTACTGTTTCAGATTTGCAAGGTAAATTGGGTCAAGGGTATTAAGCATACTGATAACATTATAAAGGAAGACATGAAAATGGTCTGAATGAACTAATTTATTGAATCTTTTGTGATAGCACTAACTTCATCTGACGAAGTCACCATAACCACGTTTGCTAATATAACCTTTGTTGTAGAGAAATTAATTTTGTCGATTAATTAAATAAATTCTAAAACAATACAATCACCTACGTAATTATACCATATTAAACATAGTTAATTAAATCCTTTGTAAAGAATCCTGTCTTTTTGATAATCAATCAGAATTGAGAAATGAATTCATTTGATATCAAAATTAAAATTATTTCTGTTAGTAAGATAATTGTTATATAACAATTTTGCTATTTGTTATATTTAAGAGTTTCAACTTGTCACCATGTGGTTGCAAACAAAAAGAACGAAGGAAACAATTTAGGGAGAGTATCAAATTAAAGGATTATATTCTTAGACCGTTCAAATCCGGGTGAATGACTTATTAGTTGACCCTTTTTTCCTATTCTTGGGTCGCCCATAGATTAAAGCGGCTAAGCCAGGTGTGCTTTGAAAATGACCCAAGAGAACTGGCAATGCCGCTATTGGGCTCCGAGTTTGCTCTTAAAATGGTTTGACTATACCCATAGTTGCAATATAACAATAGAACTCCTTGTGTCCATATATCTCTTTGTTTATTCATTTATTCTGTCACTGATAATGCATAGTAACTTCGTAGTATTTGGATGCTACGCACGTAAAAAAATAAAAGCTCAAATATAAATTACCAACATGCATGTCGTCGTGCAGACAGAATTAACGTTGTGTAAGCTACTGTTAGCTCGATTCATTTTAAACCAGAGGACATTAAAAATGGTATGAAGTCTCGATTACTAGGTATTGCTGTTTTTGTCATTTGATGAAATGAGTAATAAGAAGAATGGAGCTATGACAAAGGGGCAGAAGTGTTATATAAACCGCATAGAAATGTACAGGTGACCATGTGGCGAGGTCTTTTTTTTTCTTTGATACATTTCAGGTAAAATTCTTAAACATTTTATGACACCGTTTTTCAATAATTTTCCATTTCGAGATCAACAACAGAGAAAAAAAATCCATACACGAATCCATCACTTACTATTCTGAAAGATGGTTTAAATAGGATTTGATTTAGCCCATGATAACACACAGCTGCCTGCCTTTAGGCTAAAATCAGTAACAACAGTTGTGATATTAACACAAGCTGTGTTCAATGTCATCCATAGAGGGCTATAAAGTGTAACGACTTTTCCGTAGTCCAGGTGTTTTCGTATACAAACAACCAATGTAAGTACAGTAAAAGCAAAACAGCATGTACTGTACCATGTTTTATTAAAACTGTTATAATTGCTTACAATCTTGCTTTATTAAAAGTGTCAATTATTTACAGATATCATGAATGATATAGTATTTACAACATACATACAAATACATATACATGTATTATATGTATACATATATTATATATATATATATATATATATATATATATATATATATACATATGTATATTTATATGTATATATATATATATTATATATACATATAAATATACATATGTATATATATATATATATATATATATATGTATACATATAATACATGTATATGTATTTGTATGTATGTTGTAAAATCACGTGTGCTTGTGATATATGTTCATATATATATATATATATATATTATATATATATATATATATATATATATATATATATACATATATACTTATGATCAATATGTTGATTATACCTTATATAATATTTGCTTGCAATATAATTATGAAATATTTCAAATAATGAAAAAAATAACCGTCAAAATCAAATTTCACCTCGTCTTCCTGTCTCGGTCAAATATGCGCCCATGACTGATAATGGAATATCCGACATTTATTAGCTAAGATATAAACATAAGACAGATAAAGGCTGGATATTAATAAACGATACCAACTGGTGAAACAATACATGTATATATATATATTACCTAATGATTGTGTTGACCCTGATCAAAAGCAATTTATTAATATTCATAAATGATGAGATCCTGCGCAAAAACGAGGGGGGTAATTTGAAACCAGGGGGGTAGCATAAAACCGGTTTTCAAATTACCCCCGGGGGTAGCTTGAAACCGGTATCAAGTTACCCCCCGGTAGTTTGAATCCGGTTTCAAATTACCGGGGGGTAAGATTTGGAGGGGGTAATTTGAAACCGGTACACCGGGGGCAAATGCACCTCAAGCAGACGGTGTTACCAGTTTTGTGGTATGGGTGGCGATCACAAGTGTAGAAGACGTCATAGGCTGTTTGAACTGGTAACACTGTTTCAAACTAGATTAACAAGGGAAGTTACTACAAATCACACGCTCAAACAAATCGGTGGGTCATTCAGGAATTAAGAAGACACCCGTATCATAACTAGGAGTTATTTCTGGCACTGTTGCTCAGAAGAGACAGTGAATTTGCTCTAGAATGCAATAATTGTAATCAACATAAGGGTAACGTTAATGTCAGAGCTCCACTAGAGAAATACCTCCACATAATTGGATCTATTCCAATTAGGAACGAAACACATGGGACCTTTTCCTTAAACAATGAGGGATGATAATGATATTCTTGTTTCTATAGATCTTTAAAAAGCTCAAGATAGAGATGTTTGGCGAAATCTAACAGAGACCTATTGCGTCAATAGGCGTAGGAGGAGATGTTGTTGATGATGATGTTCTACAGATCATTTAACAAAGTAAACAAATTGTTTTAGGGAAGAGATAGATCAGCTGTTTCCGTTGCAGAAGCATTCAAGTCTAGGGTTATTAGGCAATCGTGTCCCTAAGGTGCTCCTCGCGGACAATGCATCAGAGTTCATTAGTGAAAGTCTTACCCAATAGGGTGAATTCTTTGAAATCAAAAAGTGCGAGATAACAGCTTATAAACAGAGTTCAAATGGAACGGTAGATTGGGTGAATAGGAACGTTAAAGATATCTTACGAACTATTGTGACAACACATACTCGTCTGCTTCATATTGGGGTATCGATTATGTAATACAATTCCCTGAATAAATAATCTTGTTAAAATGAAAAATAATTAAAGTTTTACTGGCCAAAAACGTTACAAACGTTGAACTAACATCGATTATCAAGTGTCACTTCATATGGAAATTTCTGGATATGGTTCAAGGATTGAAATTCTGTAAGATTAGAGGCTATTGCATAGGATCGTAATTGAAATTACAAAGGAAAACTATTTTTACTGAAGAATAGAAATACAGATTAGAATAACTGAAGATTTACAGCCCTTTTTTAACGTTTACAGTAATGAAATTCGATTCGTACTTTCTTTCAGAATTCAGGATAAAGATATGATTTAAGAGAGTGAATAAAAAGAAATGACTCCACGTATTCGAATTTGCTCCTTAAAAATTCATTGTTTTACGTTCCTGTCTTCCATCAAAGTGAAGAGCAACATGTCAAAAGAAGTTTTACAAAGATATTTAAGTCCAAAGATGATCACTTTAACAGTAATTGCATCTGTTTTTTATCCATCAGTTTTTCTATTGTGCATTACAGCGCTTTCTGCATATTAATCACTATTCAAGAACATTAAACTCTTACGAAGATAAAAAGTCGCATGAGGAGAGAATGCCCAGTGCGCAGTCATAATTTCCTCTACAAAAAAAAAAAAAAAAAATATATATATATATATATATATATATTATATATATATAGTGCAATTATTTCTTTATGAAATAATAAATAAAAAATCCTGGAGATATCAACATTAACTTTCATAGGTAATTTAGGCGAATGCAATGGGATCTCCCAACTAAAATATAAGCCATTACTATGAATATGAGTCTTAATAAAATAGCCGAGACAATTTTGCACTTCATATCCTGAGTCTGTAGAACAGGTTATCATTTGTCATCAACAACGTAAGCAGCATCGGTGATCATGACTGGATTTCATGGCAGAATATTTTCTATTTTTTGTTTTCTATTCTTATATTCAACGTAATATATGACAATCCGGTGTAAAACTGAGTATAAAAATGTTTCGTGAATGATATGTACAATGGGCGATGCTTACAAATGATACTGTGTATATTAAATATGTTTAAAAAGTTAAGAGCATGTGGGCCAGTCTGAAAGCACTTGCAAAAGGAGAAACTTTGGGTTAAATACGAATAAGATTAATGTTTTAAGAGTAATTTGAAAGCAAGAAGATGGAGCAATAAATGTTGATGAGAAGTATAGAGAAATGAATTTAGAATATTTGCAATATTATCTAGTCATAAGATTACCCTATGATTGTTAGATGAAAGGAGATGAAGGGCACAGGATCTATGATGCAAGCAAGGTGCAAAGTGTATGCAAAGTGGCTGGAAAAATAATAAAAACATGGAGTCTCTTTGCCAGTTAAAGTTTGATTTCATGAAAGAATTACTAAATCAGCTATTCTTTGTGAAACTGATTATGTGATAAGTACGTAGGAAAGAAAAAGCTTAATAAGTTAGCATAGCTTAAAATGTGGATGAAGGAGGTTTAAAAGTTTTTGGCTACATAGAACCAAAGGAGGATGAAAGGTTGAAAAAGAAAGGTGAATAATTCAAAATAAGATGAGGAAGGAAGGTCTAGAAATAGAGAAAGATATTTAAAAGGACCTTCATAATTCAAAATAAATGAAGCAAGACTATGAAGGTGAATAGCGAGATATATGTATAGTGATTACAAGTTGCTTCTGATAAGCCTTCTGTGTCGGGATATAAAAAGGCTAATTTCGAAAAAGCTTTTTGCTTTGGGAACTCACCAGATGTTCATTTGTTCATAAATGAATATTGTATGGCTTGATATTTTGCGTTATTTTTATTACATAAAAATGCAAGTTAGAAGGTTCGTGTATCAGCTGAGAAATCTCTCTCTCTCTCTCTCTCTCTCTCACTCTCTCTCTCTCTCTCTCTCTCTCTCTCTCTCTCTAAAGTTACTTTCTGATAATAAATCACAAATGCTCCTTGATAACACATTCCCTACACACACACTCACTCACTCACGCACACACACGTGTATATAGTGTATATACTGTATATATATATATATATATATATATATATATATATATATATATATATATATATATATATATATATATATTATATATATATATTATATATATATATATATATATATATATATATTATATATATATATATATATATATATATATATATATATATATATATATATATATATATATATATATATATATATATCCAACAAAAAGGACAGCCGCTGTTTCTAGTCCACTGCTGACAAAAGGCCATAAACAAGTGTTTATTCATGCCTAGGGTTTCGCCAGTTTCCATCACCATGCTGGTCAGTGCTGATTTGTGATGGTGGGAGACCTTTACCTGATCGCTCACAGCAAACCAACCTAGTACGGGTGGCTATAATTAGTGCAGCTTTGCTGATCATAGCAATACACGAATCCTTTCACCACGTTAAGGTATCACTACTCAGAAAAGGAAGGATATATAGATAGATAGATAGATAGATAGATAGATAGATAGATATATACTGTATATATAGATATATAGATATATTCTGGTTATTATTGAAAAATTTTATCAATCCAGTATCGACTTATTTAAAATTCTAAGCGAGGAAAGGTTAGTGGATAATTTGGTCTTATTTTTATTACACCGAGAATAAGTATGAAAAAATCTAAGAAATCCTTTTTTCACCTAAGAAGGAACTAATATTTGCCAGAGAATCTTTGAGGTCTGAATTTTATGAGCAGATATGTCTCCATGAATTAATTGTAGGAAGTTTTACTGCAGTATCGAGCATAATTTATGACAAGGAGAAAACCGCAGGCTTCCTGTGTTATTCGTAAAGTCTTAAATTGTTGGAATTTCTTGACTTTTATTTCACTTCCGTGTCGATTCCTCTCGACTAAATTGTGCAGAGATCGATCAGATCATGTTCATTTTGAAGGTGCAGCGTCAATACTTCATGGCTGAAGCGATGCATATTTTAGGGTTCAAATCTCAGCAGAAAAAAAAAGGAAAGAAAAAAAAAACGAATGATCGTCCGTTTTTTACACAGAGGAATGATCTCATCCTAATCGTATTTATTATTTACAATATACATTACACATACATCAGGTTAATTCAAACTTAAAAAAATGTCTAGTTCTTTCAAGTTATTTTGATCCGAATCCAACCCCGGAATTTTCTATGAATATTTTGACTGAAATTATATATATTTTAGGGTCCAAATCTCGGAAGTTTAAAAATATCGAATGATCAAGAATGTTTAGTTAATTAAGGTTATTTTTAATCGAAATCCAACCCCGGAATTTTATCTAAAAACTCAGCAAAATATTTTCGAACAAAAAACAACTCGCTATTACTTAGAGTTTAACCAATTCAATTCCCTTAATCTCAAATTTTGACAATTGAATAAATTGGAGAATTAAATCAAACCAAACCACATGAGACAATGGGTTTACAAAAATCAAAATACTGTAATTCTTTGGATTTTCTATCTTATTATTTTAATTCACAAACGCATTTGTTGGTAGTAGCCCAGTGCGGGTTTTTTCTATTCTCGCGTATGAAAGATTGAAATAGAGCTTATTTACAATTACATATAGTTTTTTAGCCTGAAATTACAAGGTATATATGCCATATAGCTTTACTTACGAATCATTTGCTTAGTTTCTTAATTTTTCAAAATAAACATTTCGATGGCCTTTTTATTAACTCAATCTTTGCAATTTTAATCAGCTTATAAAGTGTACATTAATAGTGAGCGTTTAATAGAATGAATATTGCAATAAAAAATGAAATCCCCAAAAGAGATTAATTTCTTCTTTTTTGAGAAGCATATTTTTGGAGGAAATTGATCGTCTTATTTCAGAATTAGATATGAATAATATATATAGCCATTCCTTTTACGTATATATTTTATGATATTACCTTTTTTCAAGATAAAATGTCAAATAAAGAAGGACTTCCTAGTATAGTTGTTAGATCTGATAGTAAAATACATCACATCAAAGAACTGAATAATAGGATAGTATCTCAAGGCCATTATATGAGAATATCTACTATTTGTTTTCTAGACCAGATAAAAGATTTCTTATATCTTCTAACCTCTATACCTTGTAAAAATGAATGGCCAGTGATAAAAAGAAAAATGGAAATGGAAGAACGACTGGTTTAAAATATTTTACATCAGTTGCAAAAGAAGTCGAGCGAAAAACAGGAATCTCTGGAATTCGTGAAATATGGAAGAATTGGGAATTCGGAAATAGGTTATTCACTAGTTGAGAGAAATACCATGCAACAAAGATTTGGACTGAGTCAGTTATCGTGTATTCCCATATATATATATATATATATATATATATATATATATATATATATATATATATATATATGTATATATATACATATACATGTATATATATACATATACATGTATATATATACATATACATATGTATATATATACATATACATATACATGTATATATATACATATACATGTATATATATACATATACATATATATGTATATATATACATATACATATATATGTATATATATACATATACATATATATGTATATATATACATATACATATATATGTATATATATACATATACATATATATGTATATATATACATATACATATATATGTATATATATACATATACATATATATGTATATATATATACATATACATATATATGTATATATATATATACATATACATATATATGTATATATACATATACATATATATGTATATATATACATATACAAATATATGTATATATATACATATACATATATATGTATATATACATATACATATATATGTATATATATATACATATATATGTATATATATATACATATACATATATATACATATGTATATATACATATACATATATATACATATACATATACATATACATATATATATATATGTATATATACACATATACATATATATATACACTTGTATATATATACATATATATACATATATACATATATACATGCATATATATACATATATACATGCATATATATATGTATAAATATATATATATATATATATATATATATATGTCATCATAGGCTTTTACTAGGTCACTGCAGAACAAGTGCATCACACATCTTCCACTCGTCAATCCATCGTCTTCTCTTCCACGGCTTATTTTGCAATCTAGATGGGCACAATATGTTATTATTAATGTCCGTCTATCTGTCATTTACATTAAAGGTCTTGCCCATGTTCATCTAGTATCTGTTATTCTTATTACATGTTAAGGCATGGTGCAAATTATGGGACATAAAGTGGAACCGTAACAAAACTCAAAGTATAATTATAAGTAAATCGAAAACAATGCCTCCTCAACATCCAGCTCTCTACATTGATAACGTTCCTTGAACTATATATATGCGACTCCTTCAAGATTCTATATGTGATTCGTGATGGCAAATTTTCTTTTGAGAATTACGTTCGGTCTGTTTCTTCTTCAGTTGCAGAAAAACCTGACTTACTGAGAAAGTCTTTTAAGATTTTAGATGATCAATCTCTGCTGCATAATTGTTATAATTCTTTTTTTTTTTTTTTTTTTTTTTTTTTTGCCTTGTGTCTGGTCTTCAGCTGCTGACTCTCATCTTAATTTGTTGAACAAAAACTTTCATTCTATCAAATATCTGATTCCTGATCTTGATGTTAATATCTGACACCATCTTTCAGTTAGTACTTTATGCATGTTGCACAAGATTTCCATAATTCTGACCAACCTTGCCATTCAGATCTTCCCAGACTGTACCATCCTGTACAATACAGTTAGTTCTAATAGTTTTGACTTTTCCATCATAAGGTTCAACGCTACATAGTATTCTGGGAGTTTATAACTGTGACCACATTGTGGAATGATCTTCCTAATCAAACAGTTGAATCGGTGGAACCTCAGAAGTTCAAATTTGCAGCAAAGGATTTTATGTTGAATAGTTTGACACAAGTCTCTTTTCATCGTTTATAGACAAGTTTATTCTAACGTTGCTACTTATCTTAAAATATTTTATATTGGTTATTCATTGCTGTTTATGTATAGTTTATTTATTTCCTTTTTTCGTTTCCTCTCTAGCCTTTTTTCCCTGTTGAGGCCCTTGGGCTTGTAGCATCATGCTTTTTCCTACTAAGGTTGTAGCTTTGCAGCCTAATAATGATAATAATAATAATAATAATAATGATAATAATAATAATAATGATAATAAAAAT
>NW_027171691.1:17500-30000 GCF_036898095.1 Palaemon carinicauda
ATTACCAGTTTTGTTATCTTTACATTTTAAAAGTTTTGATTAAAATTCAATATATATATATATATATATATATATATATATATATATATATATATATATATATATATATATATATATATATATATATATATATATTATAAACATTTTCTACGCTTATTGACGCAAAGAGCTCCGGTTACATTTCACCAGTCGTCTCTATCTTGAGCTTTTGTATTAATACTTCTCCATTCATCATATACTTCACACATTTTGTAAAATGGAAGTGTCCAAAGAATTGTATCAAACATGGTCTATGAATTATGTTTGAACTTAGACTATCATATTTACCAACAAACAACAGTTATAGTGAAATCTTGGAAATTATCTATGACTGTTCGATGAATATTTTAGGTCGGATATTCAAATTGAGTAATGGAAATATTTATAGGCCTAACAAACATGGAATATTGAAGTTGATGTGAAAAGTCTTTTATCTTTAAAGCACATCTCAGTGACACAGTGTTCAGACTAAATTTCCGACCCCTTAATGGTCGACATGATATTGTTCTTGTAAATAATATGCTTTAATCGTTTTAGACTTCTTGCAACACACCAGGGATCCCGTTGCCTCCGAATAAGCTATTGTTGAGCCATGATTGAAAACAAGGTTCCTAACAGCTATGCTCTCATTGCAATTCATAGACTATAGATGGTTTTAGCTACTCAAGTCACTGTCTGGTTCTTTCAACCTCATCATTCCCATTGTATAGCAGGGTTGGCCGCTCGAGTCAACTCTCTCCATCTGTTTATATCTTCTTCATCTTATCAACAGTAAATCAACAGAAAATCTTTAATCAATGATTTTAGAAATAAACTATTTTATTTCAAATCAAATTTGAATAAAAATATTGTTATTCAGTCTTGGCCTTTAAAAGTTAATGGAAAAATTAATTATGTGTGGACTCGAAAATTAGGCAAAGGAAAAATGAGCTTTAACAAGAGAGGGATCCAATGTAGTACTATCTTGCTATCACAGTACCAAATAACTCTAGCAGTGGTATCTCATCGGGTGCCTCTCCTTGCCCATCATATTACTAATTTATTTAATAAAAAAAATATCTAAAATTCATAAATAGCTGTAATGATAATTAGTACTGAAAGAAGCTAAATTCTTGTTTATTAACCTTCATAAAAAATTATGAATTTATCAACAAATCTATAAACTTTGCATAAAATGTTTGAGTCTTCTTAAATGGAGAATATTTTCTGACGAGTAATGGCAGTGATTTCTGTATCGTCCTGGATAACCTGAAGTAAAGAGACTCGGGTTTTCCGAGAGTCCTGGTTCGGGTCAAGCCCTAAGAAATTGACTCCGTTGAGGATCCTTCCTCTTGGGTGTCTTCCGAATCAGGACTACCTCTCGGTTTGGGGTTCCGAGACAGGCAGGATAGAAAGAGAGTATCCTGTCACTGACGTCCCCCGGTTATCCAGCAAAACAGCAACAGGCTTTCTTTGGTCTGGTGTTGAATTCTCTCTCTCTCTCTCTCTCTCTCTCTCTCTCTCTCTCTCTCTCTCTCTCTCTCTCTTCCCTTCATCAACTATTTATCTTTTTCCTTCTTCTCTTCCTCTAGCAAGACATGGACTAGGGGTGTGGGAAACTGGTGATGTTTTTATGTGTACGTATGAGACAATATTGGTCCACTTTTATGAAGAAATTTATCATTGAGAGATATTAAAGCGTTAAAAAATCTGAACAAAATTAAATACGTTGTCTGAGTGAGAAATATTTTAAGCATAGTCCTGTAGTCTAATGTTAACAATCTATGCATTTGGGTTATGAATTCAATGAATGTGACGATTATGGTAAGATTACGGCCACCTGTATTTTATGAAATGTGGCTGAGATCAGTGAATTTTTACGGAGAATTTCCCAGTTAAAAATACGGGTATTTTTATTAAGAGAACGCAAAAGATTGCACACCGATAGTTACTTTAATGCCCATCTGTACTTAATATTTAGCAGTCATTTTTGACGGGCCGCGCACTCTAGTAGATATATAACAACGAAAATATATAGCTGGCAGAAAAATAGGTCGATCCAATTATCCTAAAAGCTCTTTTGCATAATCAAATCCTGACATTAGCCTCTTCTAAATGCTTGATAATGGTGTATCATATTACTTGATGGAAGAGTTGCAATTCTAATTCTGAATGGCAACCTGACTGAGGGAAAACCTCAGTGAAGGAAATAGCAATTCTATCTGAGTTTTGCTGGTTGTTTACGATAACGAATGTGAAATGCAAAAATATGCTCGAACTAACTTGAAAGTAATTGGGAAAGATTCCGAGATATTCAGTGCATCTTCTCAAGGCAAAAGCTGCATGTTATGCAGCTGCACCTGGAGGATGAGGTCGAACCATTTTAATGGTCTTTTGCATAAGAATTAGTATTCAAAAATCAACTATGAAATATTATTTGCTAGGAATGCTGTGGCTTTCAAAACAAGGTTGTTGAGAACATTTTCCAACTTTCTGTTGGCAAGCTAAATGTATCTTTAAATAGTTAATAAAATGTTCGGGGTTTAAATATCAGTCTTTTTATCAGAAAAACCTGTTGCTGCTTTTTCGCATAAAATATTGGACACTTTAACGACGGAGTAATAAGTTTTCTTTTGACTTTTTGAAAAGGAATTCAAATAACTTCTTAATTTAAACAGTGGAAAATCCATCGTAACTACCAATTTATATATATATATATATATATATATATATATATATATATATATATATATGTATATGTATATGTATATGTATATGTATATGTATATGTATATGTATATGTATATGTATATATATATGTATATGTATATGTATATATATGTATATGTATATGTATATATATGTATATGTATATGTATATATATATGTATCTGTATATGTATATGTATATATATGTATATGTATATGTATCTGTATATGTATATGTATATATATGTATATGTATATGTATGTATATGTACATGTATATGTATATATATATATGTATATGTATATGTATATATATGTATATGTATATATATATGTATATATATATATAAATGTATATATATATGTATATATATATATATATGTATATATATATATATATATATATATATATATATATATATATATATATATATGTATATGTATATGTATATGTATATATATATGTATATGTATATATATATATATATATATATATATATATATATATATATATATATATATATATATATATATATTTAATGATTAATTTTTCATATTTAGACGTGTTTTTCATATTCCAATTAGCCATATATTTTTGATACATTAATGTCTGGATTCTCTTGTCCTTAAGAGAATCCAGCCATTGATGTATAAAAAAAATATATGGCTTATTTGAATATATATATATATATATATATATATATATATATATACATATATATATATATACATATATATATATATACATATATATATACATATATTATATATATATACATATGTATATATATATATATATAGTATATATATATATATATATATATATATATATAGTATATATATATATATATATATATATATATATATATATATATATATAGTATATATGTATATATATATATATATATATATATATATATATAGTATATATGTATATATGTATATATATATATATATATATAGTATATATGTATATATATATATATATATATATAGTATATATGTATATATATATATATATATATATATATATAGTATATATGTATATATATATATATATATATGTATATATATATGTATATATATGTATATATATATATATATATATATATGTATATATATGTATATATGTATATATATATATATATATATATATATATATATATATATATATATATATATATATATATATATATATAATGCAGATAATTTTGAGATTTTGCTTTCACTAGTTCTTTACACAAATACAATGGACTCCTGCCTTTAGGATGTATGAAACATAAATGTTGTGTACAAATGATTGTAGAATCATGTTTTTCTAAGTTGAAAAGAGTTGATGATATTTGAAGGTATTTATCATAACGAGATCTAAAAGAAATAAGAATAATGACTTGTGGTTTCCTCATTTCCTTTTCTCACTGGGCTATTTTCCCTGCTGCAGCCCTCGGCCTTATAGCTTTCTGCTTTTCCAACTAGGGTTGTAGCGTAGCAAGTAATAATAATAATAATAATAATAATAATAATAATAATAATAATGTGAACAATAGCATTTCAACGCGTAATAATAAGCAGTTCAAGTCCCAGTATCAACATCACTGATATCTTTTCTCTATGGAATTTGAATATACAGTTTACGTTCGATGTATTTTCAGATTGTTGCAACTGCTCTTTTCATTTACTTCTCCTTAAATCATTGCTCACTGATTTATAGCATATAATCATTTTATATACAATTGCGTTGCCTATTTTTTTATTGTTGTTTTCTTTATATATTACTAAAAATTTTGACTACTTCGTACTGTCGATCCATCAGCTTATAAAGAATGGTATTTTAACTTCATTTGAATGTGTTCTTACTACAATATAAAAGACTTTATCTGCAAAAATCATACTGAAGCATTGCTTTCTATGATTTTAAAGTTAAATATATATAATAATTCCAGTAACGTTGCGTAGAATAACAAGGCAATTCAAATTGCAAATTGGAATAATTAGATAAGCAAATGAAGGCTTCTTAGACCAGTTGTCTTTGCCCTGGTTAATATGGCCTCCTATAATGAAGGTAAGTAACCGAATTAGATCTTTAAAACAATCCTTATAAACTTGCAATGCTGCTAATTAATAGTTGGCCTTATTAAATCCGTTACTCTGACAGAGCTTCATTTCGTGGCTTAGTTTCTGGTATGGCGGATTTCCTGTGATTGCATTTGAGGTCAGAGTTGGTCTTTTCATTATTGATGAGAGAATAAGACGGGTTTAATTTGATGTATTTTTTATCTAATTTCTCTTATTCATTTTCAAAGCTTTTTTAATTTACATATGAAAGATGTATTTTAATTTTGTTACTGTTCTTGAAATATTTAATTTTAACTGTTCATTAATTTTCTTGTAGTTTATTTATTTCCTGGTTTCCTAGTCTTATAGCATCCTGCTTTGACAACTAGGGTTGTAGTTTCGCTAATAATAATAATAACAATAATAATAATAATAATAATAATAATAATAATAATAATAATAATATATAAACATTAAACTATATTTCTTTTCACTTTCTTACATTAACGGCCAAATCATGCTCTAGAACAATTCATCAACAAAAGTTAGACTTTGATATCTATTTCAAACACTTAAAAACGTTTCATTGGCAGTAAATCAAATCAATCGCGCACTCGCCCATACATGTAAGACTTTCACTCCATTTGTTCAACAACTTGAGCTTTTCAATCCAATAGTAAGAATCTCTAATAGGTAAGAACTTCTTCATAGGTTCTCCTTTTCACAAATATGTCATCCTCCATTCATGCTAAAACGACCAAGTTCAAGATTGTACCATATCGTGTCTCTCTCTCTCTCTCTCTCTCTCTCTCTCTCTCTCTCTCTCTCTCTCTCTCTCTCTCTCTCTCTCTCGTACATTGTAACGGTATTTTCTTCTTTATTGTATATCTTGCTCTACACCTCTCTATTAACAGAACCGGTTTAATCTTGTGTATTCCTGAGTTGGATTTAGTCAGTCATAGGTTAAGAAGATTCTCGAGTTGATTTGTTTGAATTTCTGTGACCTTCTCCCATAGAAGCTGTTGCATAAAAAAGCTCGCTGTCTGTGGAAATATAGTCAGTTGCATTCACCTCATCTCTCGGTTATCACTCAACTGACGCCTCGCACAAGATACATCGTTTCATTCTTATGTTTCCGTATCTGCATACACATTTACTGCATAAACTATTCATTTTATCATTTTGTACTTTATGATCAACATCCACAAAGGAAAATGAATTCAATAAGTTTTTTATACACTCCCATTTAAACTTTCACAAATGATTCAAGAGTCCTGTCAATGTTTTAAACACACCCTCCGGTCATTCACCATTTCTATAATTGCAATTTCTCCATCATACTATTATTTACTGTACTTACTAACAAACACTGAAATGAATTATTCATTTTAATCTCTCCACTACCAATATCAAAATTTACTACACGATCCTCATGGATTCAATTTACTTGCAAAAACCTACTACTGCAGATATTGACTTTAAACTGTCCGGGCTAACAACCTCTTTCAAAATCATTCTACCATTTTTCACTGTACTATTAGGCAGAGGATCATTCTCAAATATGCACAATTTTGCATACATCAATACACGACAACTTTGCATTTGCCTTCAACATATTTTTCCTAAATGCCAGATTTCAATAACAAACTCTTTTTGTTATTCTTTAGTTTAACAAAGATTTTATTTTAGTGGCTTCCTGTAGTTGACACAGAAATGCGTATCTTTGAAAAAAAAATCTAGACCTCATTTCCTAGTTAAAAGTATTTCCAGCAATGTGTCCGTTATTTCCGGTTAACATAGGTTGAGTCATACTGAGATTGATCGAATAAGAGGTAATTTCAAGCCAGGCGCTTTTTTAAGGTTTTATAATTACTGTTTGCCACCTCACCCCCAAAAAAAGCGTTTAGTTTTATAATTAAACGCAACACTCTTGTTGATCTGATTGAAATTAAATCGTAGAGATAATTCTGTTCTAAATTATTCAGACTCCGAATGAACAGTGATCAAAATTTTTATTCATTTTGATTAAAACACCACACCGATATCGTTCTACTCACGACTAAGACACACTAAAATTAAAATAAGTTGTCGCCGCTCAAATATCCTCACCTGGAACTTTATTGACAGAGAAATTCAGGTTGATTGGCTTAAATAGTCAAAGAATTTATTTTGCCTCCAAGTTGATAATTACGAAAAAACTTCGTGTAATTAAAAACAATGTAAGTTTATGCTGTTTATGTATGTTAAATTCGGTTAAGTTCTTGAAAATGTACCCTCGTTGATAGTCATTGTATGCAATAAAAGTTATTTTCCCATATGGCTTTTGACCTTATTGTGAGAGTAGCTATTAAAACAATAAATTTGAAATCTATGGTAACAATCCCAACAGAGTTTTCCTTTTGTATTTAATGAGCAGACTTCCTAAACAAATACAGTGAAAACTTGCTTAACGACATTTTACTATGATACTGAAGAGCGATATGCCTATTGCGATTTGAATTAAGATATTGCTTTTCATAACTGAAAGTCGGAAATACCTTTGAGGTTACTTCAGTTAGAGAGCATTCGAGAGACTCTTAGGCTCGCTTCACACGAGCGGTTTGATGCCGGGCGGATTAAAAATCAATGGAGATCAATGAGATCCTTTGCACGCTGGGTGGTCGCTCAGAAGAATTTCCGAGCGGTAGTGATTTATTAACCGCGTACACAGCTAACCCGCATGGTCCCAGTGTAGCAGCTTCTAAAAACTACGATGCCGCTCGGGTAAAATACCCTCGTATGAAGACATACCTTCTAACGAGCGAAAATTTTCCCGTTTGGATAAATACCTCTCGTGTGAAGCAAACCTTATTTCCTGCTTTTGCGACTTTAAAAAGATCTGTCCTGTACTTTGTAACTAAGAATCCAGATCATTGCGTAGTTACACTCAAATATTGAGAGCTATCTTTTATAAGTTGTGAATTATGTTGAGATAATTTTTTCTTTTACGCTTTGTACCCATGTATACTTTTTCATTATATTTTGTTCATTTATTCATCAGATGGATGCAAATGTTTTTACTTTCCGAAAGAGGAGAGTTCTTAGATCCCGTGAATTTGAAAATGTTTTGAAACAAGTAATAGTTTGCTTAATGAACCCTTTCGTGATAAAAAAAAAAAAAAAGAATGTTTTCCTTCCTTGGAGTTCTGTTTATGTAGAATTGAGAATCTCATGATGTAAAAACATTGACAGGTTTTACACAGTAGCTAATGAACGCTCCTTGTTCAGGTCATCGGAGTAAGGAAAAACTTTCAATTAATGTGACAGATACAAAAGACAATTGAAAGTCTTCTTACATCTTTGGTAAAATTGAATAAAAGACTCCTTTTAGTGACGAGAAATTCTTAGGAATGTAATTACTCTCAGGCTGAATTATAAAATTAGTATTTTAGACATGTACTACCAATCAGGGGTGAGTAGGAACATTTGAAATGATTTGTCAGTAAGATAAATGAATGATTCCCTGTTGTGGTCAGTTTTATGAATTAACGTTTTGTTATTTTATTTATATGAAAGAATCAAATATATCTTGCATATGTGGTAAAAGTAGTGGTATTGAAATACCTTATGTATTGACCATTCAAATAGATGGAAGAGATATCGGCCTTATCAACACAGATAATGGGAGACATCTTAAACTTTTGGTGGGCACTGATAGAAGTGATGGAGTTATGAAAAAGCCCTCTTACTGTGTCAAATATGAGGCATTTCTAAGACATTTTTACTCATGTATTTTTTTCCAAAAAGTGTACTCAGTGGCCGTTAATTATCTGGTTTACCTAATACCATGTTATTGCCCATTATGGGTATAGGAATTTGAAGGAATAAATCTTCCTTCAAATACAAGTATTAAACACACTGTTCACCTTCAATGTCCACATTTATCATCCAACGTTGGTGCACATGATCGTACATTCTTACCAAAAAAATACACTGTTTAGTATAGTATGGAATACTTGAAACCAGCAATTCCTAAAGATATCAGAATGTGCATCACAGTAAATTGACACTGGCTTTTTAAAAAATATATAAAGATCCTTAGCTATGCTTTTTATTGTTATTATTATTATTATTATTATTATTATTATTATTATTATTATTATTATTATTATCATTATTATTATTATAGCTTAGACTATCATTTATTAAGATGTAAAGTTGTTCCAGAAACAATAAACATAAATCAGCAACTTCAGATGATACATTCAATGTCACAAATGATTTTGTATATTCGATATCTATAATGCGTTGATCTTTCTTATAGGAAAACTAAAGGATTAATAGATGTGCAACGCGGTAATTGAGTCGCTTACATTATAATTTATCATCTTTGGTATATTATGGAGTAAAACATTTAAGTTGCAAATATTCTGACAGTCGGACCTACATTTATTCACAACGTATGGAACACAATTTGTAAATATAGAGCCAAGATCTAACTGAATGGAAAACAGAAATATTTCAAACATAAACCTTTATAAATGGAAGCTTATTTTGTCGAAAAAAAAATAAAAATGGAGTTCCTGAAAAACCTGCTCAAGAATAAACTTTTACTGAAAAATGACATTGACCAGCCTGGTTATTTAAGTTTTTAAAGGTCGCACATGCATGACAAAGTCAAGGGACAGTTACAAAGCCCTAGAGATTAACCATATATGATCAGCACCCAAGCCAGGCAATGGCTACTGGTAACTCACCAGGTAGTCGTATAGGCTCCCCAAAATCACCATCCTTAGCTCACAAGGATGGTGAGGTTGCAGAAACTACAAGAAACTATCGAACTTTGAGCGGGACTTGAACCATAGTCGGACACATCGGCAGACAGGGACGTTTCCAATAGGCCATCATAGCCCCTGGATCAAGAACGCCCCATATAGAACTCTCGAAAGACTTGAATGACGGGAAAGGTAGTGGTATAAAGCAAAATATTTTGAAAAAAAGGTCAAATGAATTAATTTCAAAGAAATAAAAAATAAAATTGGCTCAACGGTACAGGGTTCCACCTCACCTAATTTGATCAATGTTATTTCTCAAGTGCAATAGTCTTTTTGTATCGCCGTGATTATTCTCATTTATGTGAAGTGACATTTTTCTTCCGAAATAAATCATAAGTAACATTCCAAGACAAATTTTATTCACATTCTTTATTTCGATTTCATTTACTGATTTTCTTTCGTACTATATCTTACTTTATTGTTAAACATGAATAATTCAGAAAACCTCAGGAGCGACCGCATTCATAAATCAAGCATTAGGAAAATATGTCTAATAAATCGTTAGACCTTCTACTTACGAGGTCGTTTATTTCTGCTGTTTTTTTACTTGTAACTTATGAGGAAAATATTTGCTTTCACTGATTTTCCATTGGAGTTTACCTGAATAATTCCCCTAATTTTCAATGCTCTTAACTTGATCTCGTATTTCGACTTGCATTTTTTAGCATTCTCAAGGATTTTTTTTTATGAAAAATGGCATAACATACACTGTTAAATATACCGCAATTTTAATCGGAGTTTTTTTTTGCAAAAATATACTGTTTTCATCCGTATAAAATACAGGCGACCCCAATTTTTACCCTACTATGTTATTTTCGTTTACGGCTTGGTGACCGTAATATCACTCCTTTACATAGATATATGCGGTTTTTTTTTTTTTTTTTTTATTATTATTATTATTATTAACGGTAAATGCCTGGCAACATCTATTAACGGATTTTTACCGTTGTTTTATGACAGATTTTTAAGGATAGCTAATTTGGACTTTCACCACCCTTATGAATTATTCCGGAGAATTTGCGCTAATTTTGCTGAATAAATGTGGAACTTAACATTCTGTGCAATAGTATCAACAATACTGAAATCTCTAAGAAACGTTTCCATAGATGATGAGTCTTTTTTTCTATAAATAATTACATCATATGAAATAAAAAGAAGAATAATCAGGAATAAGATTCTGTGGCTGTGACGACAGAAAATAAAATACGAATGACAATTAAAAAAAGTTCCCAATGTTACATTTCATTACAAACGACAGTGATATTTAGATTTAACTAAATTTCTTCTTTTTTATTTTAATCATATTTTTGGGTAAATATCACCGCGTGCATATTCATAATACGGTCTGAAATATCCTGGAATGTTCCTGTCAATTTTAAATTTCAATAACATTACTGAAGATAATTATTCATAATCTAGGAGAGATATGAATATTACATTGATTTATGATGACCATTCCTTATAAAATGATATATTTCTATATTCATATATTAATATCATATAATTTTCCCTTTGTTTATCCTAATCGTTAACCAATAGCATACTCGTTACTTCTACGTCACAACTCTTTTTGATTATGTTTTTTTTTTTTTCCCGAAACCGAAAACCTACAACACATATCACAAGAATTGTTGTAGAAGCGGATTAAACTCGACAGATCCCAGTTTTAATAAAAAGAAACCACCCTTTTCCTGCATGGTTTTCAAGAAAGTTATTTTCGCCTCCAAAACACGACAGAACTTTAGCCGTCCATTAAGAGATCCTGTAACGTATCAACTTTCTTTCTGGGAAAACGCGAATAGAGAGAATGGAAGAAACATGGGAGTTTTAAAAGCAAAAATTGAGAAAGGATAACTCAGAAAAATTATTGCACCAATTGCCTTTACAGGAGATTCATGTTCACAGAGAAGGCTCTTCTTTTTCAACGATTTTCAATTAATGGTTTGATTATACGTCTTTCGCACTTTTAGTAATTCCGAACCACTAAATTACCTACTACTACTACTACTACTACTGCTGCTAATAATAATAATAATAATAATAATAATAATAATAATAATAATCCATCCATCCATATACCAAGGCACTTCCCCCAATTATGGGGGGTAGCCGACACCAACAATGAAACAAAACAAAAAGGGGACCTCTACTCTCTATGTTCCTTCAGCCTAATCAGGGACTCAACCGAGTTCAGCTGGTACTGCTAGGGTGCCACAGCCCAACCTCCCACATTTCCACCACAGATGAAGCTTCATAATGGTGACTCCCCTACTGCTGCTACCTCCGCGGTCATCTAAGGCACCGGAGGAAGCAGCAGGGCCTACTGGAACTGCGTCACAATCGCTCGCCATTCATTCCTATTTCTAGCACGCTCTCTTGCCTCTCTCACATCTATCCTCCTATCACTCAGAGCTTTCTTCACACCATCCATCCACCCAAACCTTGACCTTCCTCTTGTACTTCTCCCATCAACTCTTGCATTCATCACCTTCTTTAGCAGACAACCATTTTCCATTCTCTCAACATGGCCAAACCACCTCAACACATTCATATCCACTCTAGCCGCTAACTCATTTCTTATACCCGTTCTCTCCCTCACCACTTCGTTCCTAACCCTATCTACTCGAGATACACCAGCCATACTCCTTAGACACGTCATCTCAAACACATTCAATTTCTGTCTCTCCATCACTTTCATTCCCCACAACTCCGATCCATACATCACAGTTGGTACAATCACTTTCTCATATAGAACTCTCTTTACATTCATGCCCAACCCTCTATTTTTTACTACTCCCTTAACTGCCCCCAACACTTTGCAACCTTCATTGACTCTCTGACGTACATCTGCTTCCACTCCACCATTTGCTGCAACAATAGACCCCAAGTACTTGAACTGATCCA
>NW_027171691.1:35000-42500 GCF_036898095.1 Palaemon carinicauda
TTACTAATGGATTTAACTATTTCTATATAGAAAAACTAATTGTATGAGCATTTCTGTCACTGAAATCGAGGAGATAATTTGCTTCTGTGCAAGTTACTCGGATTGAGAGGCGCGGCAACATGAAAGGAGAGGAGGAGAGCCTAAGTGTTTCAATTATCCAGACAATTTAGATACGATAATTAAAAAATGAAATTAGTTAGATTAAAGCTACAGATGAAGAAATCATGAAAAGTGCCAAACTAAAAAGAAAGATTAGAAAATGGCATAGTAAGCTAGTTTGCATAAGTCAGTTAACCGCAAGCTCTTAATGCGTAGGCCTAAAGGACTGTCGTTTCTTGCTTCTACATCAATATTTTTTAAGCGTTGCATTGTAGGCCTATATTACATTGCAGCTTCTACATCTATATGTTTTAAGCGTTGCATTGTAGGCCTATCTTACATTGAAGTTTCTACATCTATATGTTTTAAGCGTTGCATTGTAAGCCTATCTTACATTGCAGCTTCTACATCTATAAGTTTTAAGCGTTGCATTGTAGGCCTATCTTACATTGCAGCTTCTACATCTATATGTTTTAAGCATTGCAATGTAAGCCTATCTGACATTACAGTCAGCAGGAACATCGTTGCTTTTATGCAGTATTATAAAATCCAGCATTTTAATAAGGAGAAACTATTTCAGTGAAGTTAATTTCCCTAAATAAAAATTACCAGTTCCGTTATTTTTACATTTTAAAAGTTTTGATTAAAATTCAATATATATATACTGTATATATATATATATATATATATATATATATATATATATATATATATATATATATATATATATATATATATAAATATATATATATATAAATATATATATATATAAATATATATATATATATATATATATATATATATATATATATATATATATATATATATATATATATTCTACGCTTATTGACGCAAAGAGCTCCGGTTACATTTCGCCAGTCGTCTCTATCTTGAGCTTTTAAATCAATACTTCTCCATTCATCATCTACTTCACACTTCATATTCTGTAAAATGGAAATTTCCAAAGAATTGTATCAAACATGGTCTATGAATTATGATTGAACTTAGACTATAATATTTACCAACAAACAACAGTTACAGTGAAATCTTGGATATTATTTATGACTGTTCGATGGATATTCTAGGTCGGATATTCAAGTTAAGTAATGGAAATATTTATAGGCCTAACAAATATGGAATATTGAAGTTGAGGGTAGAAAGTCTTTTATCTTTAAAGCACATCTCGGTGACACAGTATTCAGACTAAATTTCCGACCCCTTAAAGGTCGACATGATATTGTTCTTGTAAATAATATGTTTTAATCGTTTTAGACTTCTTGCAACACACCAGGGATCCCGTTGCCTCCGAATAAGCTATTGTTGAGCCATGATTGAAAACAAGGTTCCGAACAGCTATGCTCTCGTTGCAAATCATAGACTATAGATGGGTTTAGCTACTCAAGTCACTGTCTGGTTCTTTCAGCCTCATCATTCCAATTGTATAGCAGGGTTGGCCGCTCGAGTCAACTCTCTCCATCTATTTATATTATCTTCATCTTATCTACAGTAAATTAACACAAAATCTTTAATTAATGATTTTAGAAATAAAGTATTTTATTTCAAATCAAATTTGAATAAATATTTTTATTCAGTCTTGGCCTTTAAAAGTTAATGGAGAGATTAATATTGTGTGGACTCGAAAACTAGGCAAAGGAAAAATGACCTTTAACAAGAGAGGGATCCAATGTAGTACTATCTTGCTATCACAGTACCAAATAACTCTCTAGCACTAGTATCTCATCGGGCGCCTCTTCTTGCCCATCATATTACTAATTTATTTAATAAAAAAGATATCTAAAATTCATAAATAGCTGTAATGATAATTAGTACTGAAAGTAACTAAATTCTTGATTATTAACCTCCATAAAAAATTATGAATTTATCAACAAATCTATAAACTTTGCATAAAATGTTTGAGTCTTCTTAAATGGAAAATATTTTCTGACGAGTAATGGCAGTGATTTCTGTATCGTCCTGGATAACCTGAAGTAAAGAGACTCGGGTTTTCCGAGAGTCCTGGTTCGGGTCAAGCCCTAAGAAATTGACTCCGTTGAGGATCCTTCCTCTTGGGTGTCTTCCGAATCAGGATTACCTCTCGGTTTGGGGTTCCGAGACAGGCAGGATAGAAAGAGAGTATCCTGTCACTGACGTCCCCCGGTTATCCAGCAAAACAGCAACAGGCTTTCTTTGGTCTGGTGCTGAATTCTCCTCTCTCTCTCTCTCTCTCTCTCTCTCTCTCTCTCTCTCTCTCCCTCTCTCCCTCTCTCCCCTCTCTCTCTCTCTCTCTCTCTCTCTCTCTCTCTCTCTCTCTCTTCCCTTCCCTTCCCTTCCCTTCATCAACTATTTATCTTTTTCCTTCTTCTCTTCCTCTAGCAAGACATGGACTAGGGGTGTGGGAAACTGGTGATGTTTTTATGTGTACGTATGAGACAATATTGGTCCACTTTTATGAAGAAATTTATCATTGAGAGATATTAAAGCGTTAAAAGAATCTGAACAAAATTAAATACGTTGTCTGAGTGAGAAATATTTCAAGCATAGTCCTGTAGTCTAATGTTAACAATCTATGCATTTGGGTTATGAATTCAATGAATGTGACGATTATGGTAAGATTACGGTCACCTGTATTTTATGAAATGCGGCTGAGATCAGTGAATTTTTACGGAGAATTTCCCAGTTAAAAATACGGGTATTTTTATTAAGAGAACGCAAAAAATGCACACCGATAGTTACTTTAATGCCCATCTGTACTTAATATTTAGCAGTCATTTTTGACGGGCCGCGCACACTAGTAGATATATAACAACGAAAATATATAGCTGGCAGAGAAATGGGTCAATACAATTATCCTAAAAGGTCTTTTGCATAATTGAATCCTGGCATTAGCCTCTTGCAAATGCTTGATAATGGCGTATCATATTACTTGATGGAAGAGTTGCAATTTTCATTCAAAATGGCAACCTGACTGAGGGAAAACCTCAGCGAGGGAAATGGCAGTTCTATCTGAGTTTTGCTGGTTGTTTACGATAACGAATGTGAAATGCGAAATATGCTCGAACTAACTTGAAAGTAATTAGGAAAGATTCAAAGATATTCAGTGCATCTTCTCAAGGCAAAAGCTGCATATTATGCAGCTGCACCTGGAGGATGAGGTTGAACTATGTTAAAGAGGCTTTTGCATAAGAATTTATATTTAAAAAAAAAAAAAAAAAAAAAACTATGGAATATTCTTTACTGGGAAGGCTGTGGTTTTCAAGACCAGGTTGAGAAAATTTTATAACTTTCTGTTGTCAACCTAAAAGTGATTTTACATAATTAATAAAAGATTTGGAGTTTAGGCATTTTACTTTTTATCAGGAGAATCTGTTGCTGCTTTTTCGCATATAATATTGGACACTTTAAAGACCGATTGATAAGCTTTCTTTTGACTTTTTGAAAAGGAATTCAAATAACTTCTTAATTTAAACAGTGGAAAATTCATCGTAACTACCAATTTATATATATATATATATATATATATATATATATATATATATATATATATATATATATATATATATATATATATTTGTATATATACACGCACACACACACACACACACACACATATATATATATATATATATATATATATATATATATATATATATATATATATATATATATATATATATATATATATATATTAAATTTTGCACATTTAGACGTGTTTTTCATATTCAAATAAGCCATATATTGTTGATACATTAATGTGTGGATTCTCTTGTCTTTGTGTGATTTCGCCTGGGGCTCTGATCCCGAGGTCATTAAGAGAATCCAGACATTAATGTATCAAAAATATATGGCTCATTTGAATATATATATATATATATATATATATATATATATATATATATATATATATATATATATATAATGTAGATAATTTTGAGATAATTTTCACTAGTTCTTTACACAAATACAATGGACTCCTCCTTTAGGATGTATGAAATATAAATGTTGTGTACACATGATTGTAGAATCATGTTTTTTTTAAGTTGAAAATAGTTAATGATATTTGAAGGTATTTTTCATAACGAGATCTAAAAGAAATAAGAATAATGACTTGTGGTTTCCTCATTTCCTTTCCTCACTGGGCTATATTCCCTGCTGGAGCCCTTGGCCTTATAGCTTTCCAATTAGGGTTGTAGCTTAGCAAGTAATAACAATAATAATAATAATAATAATAATAATAATAATAATAATAATAATAATAATAATAATAATAATAATAATAATAATAATAATAATAATAATAATAATAATAATAATGTTATAATAGCATTTCAACGCTTAATAATGAGCAGTTCAACTCCCAGTATTAACATCTCTGTATATTCAAATTCCATAAAGAAAAGATATCAGTTTACGTTCAATGTATTTTCAGACTGTTGCAACTGATCTTTTCATTTCCTTCTCCTTAAATCATTGGTCACTGATTTATAGCATATAATCATTTTATACAATTGCATTGCCTATTTTCTTATTGTTGTTTTCTTTATATATTGCTAAAAATTTTGACTACTTCGTACTGTCGAACTATCAGCTTATAAAGAATGGCATTTAAACTTCATTTGAATGTGTTCTTACTACAATATAAAAGACTTCATCTGCATAAATCATACTAAAGCATTGCTTTCTATGATTGTAAAGTCAAATATATATAATAATTCCAGTAATGTTGCGTAGAATAACAAGACAATTCAAATTGCAAATTGGAATAATCAGATAAGCAAATGAATGCTTCTTAGACCAGCTGTCTTTGCCCTGGTTAATATGGCCTCATATGATGAAGCTAAGTAACCGAATTAGATCTTTAAAACGATCCTCATAAACTTGCAATGCTGCTAAATGATAGCTGGCCTTATCAAATCCGTTACTCTGACAGAGCTTCATTTCGTGGCTTAGTTTCTGATATGGCGGATTTCCTGTGATTGCATTTGAGGTCAGAGTTGGTCTTTTCATTGTTGATAGGAGAATAATAATGGGGTTTGATTTGAAGCATTTTATCTTATTCCTCTTCATTTTTAAAGTTGTTTTTTTAGTTTATATATGAAAGATATATTTTAATGTTGCTACTGTTCTTGAAATATTTTATTATAATTGTTCATTACTTCTCTTGTAGTTTTTTTTTTTTTTTTTTGGTACACATTCCTCACTGGGATATTTTTCCCTGTTGGAGCTCCTGGGCTTACGGCATCTTGCTTTTACAACTAGAGTTGTATTTTAGATAATAATAATAATAATAATAATAATAATAATAAATAATAATAATAATAATAATAATAATAATAATAATCAGTATTGAGCCGTTTTTCTTGTCACTTTCTTACTTTAACGGCCAAATCATGCAAGAGAATAATTCATCAGCAAAATTTAGACTTTAATATCTACTGTACTTCATATACATAAAAAATCACTCGCTCGCCAATACATATGTTTTACGTACCCATCCTTGCTCACAATTCTTTCACGCCATTTGTTCAACTTCTTGGACTTTTCAATCTTCCAGTAAGAAGTTCTAATAAGTAAGAACTTCTTAGCCATTAGAACTTCATACATGATTATTTTCACGAATATATCATCCTCCATTCATGTTAAAACGACCAAGTTCAAGATTGTACCGCAAAGTGTTTCGTGAACACAATCGTACATTGTAACGTTTTTTTTTTTTTTTTTTTTTTTTTTTCGTTAACAGAACCAATTTAAGCCAGTCTTTTCTTGAGTTGATTTAATTGAATTTCTGTGACCTTCTCCCACAGACACTGGTGTTATAAAAGCTGTCTGTTGAAGTAAGTTAATTGCATTCACCTCTTCTCTCAATTATTACCTAACAAGCGCCTCGCACATATATAGTTTTTTTCTTGTTTCCGTATCTACATGCACATTTACTGCATAACATTGCCATCCATATTCGTACTATATACTCAACATTCATAAAGGACAATTTATTCAATAAGCCTTTTTACACCCAATTAAACTTTCACAAATAATTCCAGGGTCCTGTCAATGTTTTGAACACACTCCGGTCGTTCACCAATTTTATAACTGCAATTTCTCCATCATACCATTATACAGTGCACTTACTAATAAACATTGAAATGAATTAATCAGTTTAATCTCTCCACTACCCACATTAATATGTATTGCATAATCACCAAGGTTTCAATTTACTCTCATGAACCAACTACTGCACATATTTACTTTAAACTGTCTGGGCTAACAAACACTTTCAAAATCATTCTACTATTTTTCACTCTCCTATTAATCAGAGTATCGTCTTCAAATATGCACAATTTTGCATTCATCAAAACACAACAACTTTGCATTTGCCTTCAACATACTTTTCCTAATTGCTAGATTGAAATGACTTTTTTTTTTTTTTTTTTTTTTTTTTTTTTTTTTTTTTTTTTAATGGCATTCTGTAGTTTACATAGAGACGAGTATCTTTAATAGAAACCACGGGGGGTGGGGGGTGGGGGGGCGAGTGGGAGTAGTCATACCCTGGAGAGAAGGGAGTGCATGTGTGTGCATATCTGTCATAAATATTTAGACCTCCTTTTTTGACGGGTAACGTAGACTAATAATAATAATAATAATAATGATAGATGATGAAGGCCTAAGACTACTACAACAGTTTTATGCTATGAATAATACGCATAATTTATTAATAATGATAATGGTTGATACCAAAAATAATTTAAACCCACAGGAGAAATTTTAATAATGGATGAATTCCCCGCGCAGATATCATCAAAATAATTTCATGATATATCGATATTTTAAATTTCTATGTGATTCTTTAATTATGAAAGCGTCAAAATTTAAATTTCATTCCAAAACTAATATGAATTATATATTTATCCAAATAATGTATATTTTCTAAGGGATTTAATTATTTCTATATGGGATAACTAATTGTATGAAAATTTTTGTCCCTGAAATCAATGAGATAATTTGCTTCTGTTCAAGTTGCTCGGAATAAGAGGTGCGGCAACATGAAAGGAGAGGAGGAAATCCTGTGTTTCAAATATTTCTAGACAATTTAAATACGCTAATTAAAGAATAAAATCAGTTAGATCAAAGCCACAGATGAAGAAATAAGGAAAAGTGCCAAACTAGAAAGAAAGATTAGAAAATGGCTTAGTAAGCGAGTTTGCACAACAGTCAGTTAACCGCCAGCTCATATTGCGTAGGCCTAAAGGAATATCTTTTCTTCCCTCCTCGTTCGGTTGGAGAAGATTTTTCAAGTGCTGCGATGTCAAAGCATAAAAACACAGTCATGTTTTCCTTTTAAATTCTCTATATACTTTAAGCGTTCCATTGTAAGCTTATCTTACATTGCAGCTTCTGCATCTATAT